>NW_017535374.1:23681-25090 GCF_001853355.1 Bactrocera latifrons
TTTTTTTTATTCCGTTTCAGATATTTTTTTTTAATAAATTTTTTATGTCAAACAAAATAAAAAATATAAAATTTTGTGTACAAATAAAACTCAAGTGTTTTGTCTGGGCTCATTCGGAAATTATTATTTTTTATACATACGTATTATTATAAGCGATATTTTTTATTGCTATCGAAAAGGTAAACATTTTTTCATATTGTTAAATTCTCTTTGTAACCATTTTTTCTTTAGCCACATTCTTGTAATGCCAATTTGGCGTCCTAAATTGCGTGACGAGCGATTTTCACGATTAGACAAATGCTTGTTATTACTAATTTTCTCAATTACCGTTATTGGCATACTTAACTTGCTTGCATTGGCGCACACTTGCTTGTGATTATTATTTGAATTTTGCATAGACTTGATTGCATAATATTTTTGCTTGTTCAATGCGGCTTTCAATTCAGCGCGGTTGCATTGCTCCATTATTCTTAAAAATTAAACCGGCCGTTAGAATACGTAATAGGCTTAAAAATTAAGATATAAACGCGATAATAAGGAAACTATAATATCGGCTGCTGTTATAATAACATATTTGTGATTGTTATGGGCGTGGCTAGTTCTAGGTTTTTGGTCTGTTTTCGTATATGGTTTATGTATTTTGCTGAATTAAAATTTTCTTTTGGCAAAATCTATTTTTTTTTATAAATATTTGGTTTTAATAATTCTGAAAACGAATGTTGTTTGGTCTCAAATTGATTTTCTACGGCGTTTTGTGTATGACTGACTTAAAAAAAATGTAATTTTAATAAAAATTAAACAAATTTATAATAAAAAAAAATGTTTTCATAATAAAGAAAGAAATATTTATAATAAAAAATCATAAAAAAATATAGTTTCATATGTACATATTATAAAGTATGCATTTATTTATATACAGTATGCATTATTTGTAAAAAATCAACTTATTATTTATTACTATGGAATAATTGTTTAAATATTGTAACTTATATAGCCTGGATTTTTTTAAACTGCCTTATTAGTATTGGAGCGTGACTTTAGTGGAGTGTTTTATTTTTATTAATAATTGTATTTCACCTAATATTAATATGTTATTTTAAATATAATTATTTAGTTTAAAGTGGGGAAAGCACTGCATATAGTATAATTATTTGTTTTGTATTAAAATTAAAAAACTACTTTGGGAAAGAACAGAAATCGGAAATATGATTGCACAGTTACGCTACGAAAACACAAAAACATTTATTAAAATATTGACACATTGTTTCGTATATCAAAGGCACAAAATATAAAATTTGAATAGAACAAAAAAAATTTTTTTTCGATAAGCAGATAAAATAGTATTTAAAAAATTTATCTTTTAGATAAAAAAAAATAAAAAATATTGTGGCAACACTTTTTTTCTGTAT
>NW_017535374.1:25731-40800 GCF_001853355.1 Bactrocera latifrons
AAACAATGAATTTCGTTAACTGAAACTAAAATAAAAATAATAAGTTAACTATATTTTATTATTAAAATTTTTTCCAGCAGAAAATTTAATTTTTTTTAAACGTACAGTTTTCGACAATAAAATAGAATCAAATATGTAGCTGGTTCCGAAATATGTTTTGCCTATAATCGATTTCTACAATATTTATCTTTGAAAACACTGCAGGCGCGGCTCAGTTACATTTTACTGCTATCTTTGTTTTCAAATTAGGGGTTACATGGGTTTACGGGTTTCAAAAAATTCATTTTTTTATTGTCTTTTTAAATTTTACAACACCTCTAGAAAGAATATTGTTCTAAATTTTCTAGTAATAATTTCGGAAATACAGCCTTGAGAATTTGTACGCGCGAGGTTAGTTGGGCGCCATCGTTAAACGCGTTTTTCTCCGAATTGTGCTTTTGAAGTCGGTTGGCAAAATTTCTCGAGAACTACTCAACCGATCTTCATGAAAATTTACACAGGTTTTTGAGATACATTCTTTTAGGCTTGAACGAAATATTTTTTTCGATTACAGCTGTTTGAAAAACAAAAAGTTGCGTAATTTTTACTGAAATTTTATTTATTTTTTTTTGTAAAAATGTCTGTCAAAAATACAATTTTAATTTTTTTTCCTTTATCCTAGTACTAAGCTAAGGTTTGAACTAAAAAACAAATATTTATTCACTTCTTTTTTCCGAGAAGCCACCGGAAATGGCGTCGCAATGGCCGTGTTTCAAATATTTATTTTCAAAACTTTCAGAATTTCTTCGTTAATAGTGTATGTTTGTATCAATAAAAATTTTAATAAAATATTTCACTTCGTTTATGAAGAAAAGATTGTTGAAAAAAGGCTTTAACCGAGAAACACCATTTAACCTCTATAAGTTATTTTTGCTTTTGAAATGTTTAAAATAAATTTTATTAACCTTAAAAAAATAACTGTTTTCTCCTAAGCACTCTGGTAACACTTTCGTTTTTGCCCATCGTTGTGAAAAAATGTGGATTCTATTTTATTGTCAGTATTGCCAATTTTTAAGAACTGCATTTATTTTTATTAAATAAAGCTGTCATTGCAATTTTATATATATTTTTTTTATATATTATCAATATTTCTTTAAAAGCATGCCATTAAATTTTTTACCTTGTAAAAATAACATTAAAAATTTTAATAAAGTACACAAATATTTAAAAATTTTGTAAATTTTTTTTAACTAAAAAAACACTGGCTCGTACAACTGTATTTCACAAACGCAAGAAGACCAAAAACTCTATACAATTACAGTTATTGGTTTTGTTATAGAAAGTACAAAAAATAAGTATTTACATTACAAAACAATGTCGGTTGAGCGTTACATACAACAACAAGCCGAGCAAAAGCGCGCATATGCAGAAAAATTGGAATTTTGAGTTATTCGCGCTTGAAAATTATCAGGGAAGCGGTGGGTTATTATGGTGCATTGTTTTGGCAAGTGGTAATTTGCAAGGCAACAACATGTTTTGGTTTGTACGCAACATTGCCGCTTTCATTTACAGTTATTCTAATGATTTTTATTTTATAATTATTATATTTTATTTTGTTTTGTGTAATTTCTGTTTGGTGACTGTTTGGTTAGCGTTGTTTGTTTGTTTGTTGTTTGATTTGCTTATTGTTGTTTCTCATAATTTGTAACGGCACTTTATACATGCACTTACCTCTTGCTATAAATGGCCAGACTACGCGCACGCGTTGTCACGCTGCCACCGCCACCGGGTAGTGTCGTTGCCGCAGCTGCCGACGTTGCCGTTGTGGTCGATACAGCAGTGCCACCTTCTCCACGTGTGCCCGGTGCACCAGTTCCGGTTGTTACCGTTGTCGTGTGTGTTGCTGTTGTTAGAAGGTTAATGAGGTTATTATTAGTGCGTGTGTTATATTGATTGTGGTTAGTGTTATTATTGTGGTGGTGGTTGTGATTATTAGTATTTGTGTTGGTGTAATGTGAGTTAAAAACAAAACGATTATTACAATTGTAAAGATTTTTGTTATTCAGCGCCGCCGTTGCTGCCAGCATTGCCTCATGCGCCACCGCTGCCGCTGTAGCAGCAGCCGAAGCCGCTGCTGCCGTTGCAGCGGCCATACTCTGACAATCTGCCTGTCGCAATGCGTGCGGTAGCGCCATTTCTCCTGTGCCACCAGTTCCATGTGCACTCGGCATAATGTTAGCAATATTGTTGCGGAAGGGTTGTGAACGGGCGCGCATATGGCGTTCCAAATCGACGGAGCTGTTGTAGAGGGAAGGAAAGATAGATTGTTATGCTGTGGATTATATAATTTATATTCGGTATATAAAGAAAAGATCTCAGCTTTAAAATTTCAAAACTGCCTTAAGAAAATAAAATGTTTTTATTTATAGCTTGATTTTAATCGCTCAGTTTGTATGGTAGCTACAGGCTATAGGCGTCCAATCTCGACAATTTTTTCTGAGATTGTACCGTTGCCTCGGACAATAATCTGTTCCACACTTCCCCCCCGAAGATTTACCGTCAAAAAATTTTCAATACAAGAAGTTAATTTTGATCGGTCAGTGTGTATGGCAGATATATGCTATAGTGGTCGGATCTGAACAATTTCTTCGGAGATTACACAGTGCCGTTGTACAATAGCGCATGCCAAATTTCGTGATGAAATTTTATTTTTTAGAATATTAAAAATATTTTGTCCAGAAGGACTTGATTTTGATCCATCAGTTTGTATGGCAGCTATGTACATATATGTTATAGCATTTCGTAGGAAAAAAGCGAACTGACGGAAATGGCTAAATCGATCAGCTCGTCATGTCGTTAAAGTATATATACATTTTATAGCGTCTCCGAAGTTTGGTTCGGGACGTTACAAACCTCGTGGTAAACTTATTATACCCTCTTCAGGCTATACAAATTGAACTTACTATGCATTGGCGTTGGTGTTGTTGCCACGTGAATTATGCTGCGTTGTCAACTGTTGTTGTTGTAATATCGTTGGAGCCGCCTGCTGTGACAGCTGTTGCACTGTTGTAGGCTGGTGTGTTTGTTGCTGATGTTGACGCCGCAATGCTTTGATTTGATTTAATTTATCGCCTTGCGTCTGTGAGTTTTGCTTATCAATTGCGGCTTGTGTCATTTTCACCGTCGATGCGATTGTCGGACGCTGCGCTGCTTCCAAACCAATGCAGGGTTTCTTCAGTTTCTTTTCGGCATAGAGCGGCTCAGTCCCGCCAACGGGTGACACACGCGTAACCGCTTCGCTTACAGCGATGGGTGGTGTGCGTCGTACCGGTGGCGTTGGCGGTTTTATACTGTCTACCAGCGAATTTACCGCCGCCGCAGAGGCCAGTGTGGTGCCAACATGTATCGTTGGTGATTTGCGTCGCCTGGTTGATGCTATATAAGTGGCATTGGAATTATCTGTCGTGTCTTCGTCATCGCCATTCTCCTCCGTGATAGTGGTGTCTTCATCACTGACGCTACTCACATTCGCATTGCGACTATCCGCCTTGGCTTTATCCTTGGAACGGCGATTATGCGTCGTAAGCGTTGGTGTAGTCGTTGTTGTATTGTTCGTAACGGTGTTGGCGGTAATTGGTGAACGTGCACGCGTTGTTACACCCGTTTTGACATTGCCATTGGTGGATATCTCTTCGCTGTCGTGTAGATGCATTGTATCCACCTTTTGTGATATACCTTTGACGCAATTTTCTTTGGTTTGTGTCAACTGCGGCACACCACCGGTCGATAAGACTTGTTTCAGAGCAATGCTGTAAATGCCATACTTGTGTATGGGACATTGCAAACCAGAACGTTTGCGCATGCGATCACCTTCGGCCCAGAGCCATGCTTGTTTGCTATGGAACGGAGAGATAGAGAGTAGTAAGGTTATTGACATGTGAACAATTTATAAATTATTTATATTTACTCTTCCATCCATTGTTGTTGGTGGCCAATAACCGAGCCTGGCCGACACAGTCGTAACCAGGCGATAGCTTCCAGCGCTGTAAAGTTATAATGCTTCATGATGTAGGCGCCGATAAGGCTGCCAGTGCGACCTAGACCAGCTGAAAATATAAATATTATATTTTAGTTTATGACTGTGTCCAGATATCTGGAAATGCAGCAAATTGAGGCAGCTTTTAAACAGCTGATAGGTTAAGGACGGCGAAAAAATGCTATATATATCGATTTTATAGCGGATGGGGTAGAAGAGTAAAAATTGAAACTGTTGGGATAGAGTACTCAAAATTCTACGAAAAGATGCGGTGACTTACAGAAGGTTTCAAGACCGGAGCATACTCTTATAGACCCCCAGAGTTCATCTAGTGACTGAGCTATTCAAATACGGTGGCGAAGAACTGATAACAAGAATGCACCAGCTTCTTTGTGGAATATGGTCGGACGAAAACATGCCCGATGATAGGAATTTAAGTGTGCTCTGCCGAATTCACAAAAAGGGAGACCCTACAATCTGCGCCAAGATAAGCCTCCAATCCCGCCGTTAGTTCTGCTTTCTCAAGAATGGATAAGGAAGCGAAGCAAATGGGTCTGGTGGTGAACAGTCGTCGCACTCGCGATTAGGCTCCCGCGTCACTGTTGACAGTCTTAACTTCGAAGTCGTATATAATTTCGTCTATCTTGAAGCCAGACTCGAAATCTAACGCAGAATAACTTTTGGCAACAGGTGCCACTTTGGACTGAGTAAGCAATTAAGAAGTAAAATTCTCTCTCGACGAAGAAAAACCAAACTCTATAAGTCACTCATCATCCCTGTTCTACAATTATCGTCGGAATGGACAAAAATAGTACCGCTCTGGAAGAATTCAAAGCAGTACCCGCCGGGGGAAGCAGAGAAAGCCGAAGATCACATCTCCGTTGGAAAAACCAGGTGAAGAAGGATCTGGCATCGCTTGAAATCTGCAATTGGCGCCACATTCCGAAAAGAAGGAACGACTGGTGCCCTGTTGTTTACTCGGCTATAACCGCCGTGTGTATGCCAGTAAAGTAGACGAAGAATACATTTCCAAGTTTAGACACTCACCTTTGCAATGCACAGCTATGGCACCCTTTGTATTCTCGCATATGGAGAGGAATTTCTTCAATATCAAATCACTTGGCGTGCTGCCATCGATGAAAAATAGATCCTTATGATCGAATCCGGCATTTTCGAAGCTCGACGCATGATAAACCTTCGCATTCAAACGTATCACAGTGGTTACATTGTTCTCATGGAAATATTCAAAATAACGTTCGGGCGAATGACATGGATAACCATTCGGCAGTGTTTTCGACTTCTGATGCGGACCACAAAAAGCAATAAACTTTTGCGGCACAATCCAATTGAAATCGCCATTCTCAACACGTTCGAAATATTCATATTCCTCCGCATCGAAATCGTCGAAGCTGAAGAAGCCAGCTTTCAGCGATTTGTAAACAGCATTCAAGCAATCAATTAGAGAAATCTTATAACCGCTTGGCCCAAAAGAGGCATCACAGAAACGTGTGTAGGCGGGTATATCGCCAGCGACTAGCGGCCGATAGGCGTCCATCGGTAATTTGTTTAGGTATATGATCTGCAGGTTAAAAAATAATTATACTCCAATTCTCAAGTACCTACATATGTACATATATATAGTTATTTAAAAAATAATGCTTGCTTGCGACTTACCGAGTACGAGCCAATCAAATAGGCGGCATTTAGACGCTTCGCCGCATTGAGCGTTGTGTAGTGTATGATTTTCCTGTTGGCATGACATTTTGCGGTCAATTTGGAATTTAATTTTTGGCAGTATCTATATAGCATGCAAATATTGAGTGGTCCAAAATCATTGTAAAAATTCTCATAAATATATTCTTCATCTATGCTGAAGTAGTGTGTGTTGGGCGTGCTCTGTGGTTTGATGTTCTTCTTGAATGTGACAAAATACAAACGATCTGCAGAGAGTTCAAAGAAATAAGCACAATTTTATTCACAAATTATATATTTATTAAAATATTTTTTATAATTCCATAATAGCAATTGTAGAAGGTTTCAAGACCGGAGTATACTCTTTTAGAACCCCTGAAGGTGATCGAGTGACTAATGCCCATAGCATATCAAAATTAAGGAGAGAACACTTCTCCTACCTGCTGAATGGTTCGTATAACAATTTCCCGTCTGAAGAACAACAAAGCGGCGGGAACGATGGATTGCCGGCCGAACTATTCAAATACGGTGACGAAGAACTGATAAGGACCATGTATCAGCTTCTTTATAGAATATGGTCGGACGAAAGCATGCTCTGCTCAATCCATTAAAAGACAAACCCCACAATCTACGCCAACTACCGTGGGACAAGCCTCCACAACATCGCATATAAGGCTCCACTGAGTAAAAGATTAAACGGTGGCCTTCAACAAACTGATTGGACCTTATCAGTGTGGCTTTAGGCCTGAAAAATCAATAATTGACCAGATATTCAACATGCGCCAAATCTTGGAAAAGACCCGTGTAAAGAGAATTGACACACACCACCTCTTCGTCGTACTTTTGAGACAGCACGAAAAGGAGCTGCCTTTATGCTGCTTTGTCTGCATTTGATTTCACCGAAAACTAATACGGCTGTGTAACCTGTAGTGGAGCAATACTAAAAGCTCCGTCAGGATTGGGAAGGACCTCTCCGAGCTGTTCGACACCAAACGAGGTTTTAGACAAGGCGGTTCTTTGTCGTGCGAATTTTCAATGTAATGTGAAGATCATTTGAGCTGCTTAAATAGAGAAAGTGCCATCTTCTATAAGAGTGTACAGCTGCTGGAGTACGGAATCTCCAAGTGGCGCTAAGCAGCGAAAAGGAAGAACGACTGGCTCGCTGTTGTAAACTCGTGCAACAAAAATAATTAACTTGCTAGATGAGACTAGGGTCTGGAATGGTGGTATTGTAAGACGATTTCAATGTCATCGATCATCAGTAGGACGGTTTTCAAGGGAATATACCTAGTCAAAACCACTTTGTAGTCAGATTAATGAAGGAAGACTGAAAGCAGTTGTTCTCACAATAGAGAAGTTATCTGCAATCGCACTGGATGTTTTGTTTCAGGGCGATTCTTCGCCTTATATAGAGCAGCTTGTGTAAAATGCCACAACAAATTGAGATGAACTTAGAACTTTTTGATAACCAAATTTAAAGGAATAGAGTCCTTGGATTGCCCATCAAACAGCCCGGACCTGAATATTATCGAATTTGGGCTCTTAAAAAGTTCAAAGAAGATCCGATGTTTTCGAGCCAAATTTTGTTCGCCGATAAGTCTCATTTCTGGCTCAATGTGTATGTAAGCTAGCAAAATTTGTCAAGAGCACCCATTTCCTCCAGAACGATGTGGCGTGTTTTGTGGGCAGGTGGGATCATCGGTTTATATTTGTTCAAAATTGATACCTGCGAGAACGTAACCGTCAATTGCAACCGTTATCGCGATATGATATCCAACTATTTGATGCCTACAATTGAAGCTCGTAATCTCGACGACATTTGGTTTCAGCAAGACGGGGCCACTTCCCACACAACGCATCAATCAATGCATTTATTGTGAGAACAAATTTCTTTATATTTCATTTCACGTTTTGGACCGGCCGATTGGCCACCAAGATCATGTGTGTATGTTAGACTTTTTTCTGAGGGGATATGTAAACTCTAAAGTCTATGCGGACAATCCCGCTTCTATTCCGTTCAAATGGTCGAACGAGTCATCGAAAACTGAACTCAACGGATGGACCATCTAAGACGGAGTCGCGTTCAAGATTTGCAAGAGATAATCTAAAATAATAAAAGTCAAAGAATGTTCTTTCAAATTATAATAAAAACATTCCCCATTCAATTTAAAGCTTTTGTGTTTTTTCTTTAAAAAGGGGACCTGATCACCCTTTAGTTACGCTGTAGTCGAATTTAATATTTTTTTTTTTTTTGTTTTTCATTTTTTATTAACCCCACATTGATTTACAAAACCAGAATCTACCATACAGTAAAAGATTAAAAAGTTCAAACAATTGTAGTTTAATCTGAGCAAGAAAAAACAAAAAACGCACGAACACGCAAATTGAGCAGCATAAATTTAGAATGAATAAACAAGCATTTAATTCAATATGCCGCAGCATAACAAACAAATACTTTAAGCCGATTGACTCACTGCCCGCACATTAGGTAGTCTAATTGGCATGGCATGGCACACAACAACGCACGCAGTGGTCATGTTCGACAATTGGAGCACATAAAACAATATAACTGTAGTATAGCATGCATTGAATGACCTTGAATTTGTACAACAAATTTAAAGCCACTCACTGAAGTCTAGAACATGAACGCACCCCCACTAAATCGAGTTTTAACACGGTGACGTATATATAGGAATTTTGAAGTCAGATCCCGAAATTCGAAACGGCTCAGCGATTGTAACAAAGTGAGCATATACATATGGACGTACATCCATACACAACTATCAACTGAAAAATCGTAAGCTTAAAATCAAACTCGACTGAGTTCGAAAGCCAACCAACGACATATAAATAGGTATGTATTGAGGTTTATTGCTTACAAACTTTGAGACAAGAAGTTCAATGTTGTTTGCCGCAATTGGCGTAACATGCAACATGCAACCGGCAGCGATTAACAAAGGAAAAATAATTCACTAGAAACTAAGTTCTTTTCGCCTATATAGTAGGTATCCCATACACATGTGTATGGATGTGTGATGGTGCAGAAATTTGTTTTACTTGTTTGCTACACAATGCGCACGAATGACTGCTGCAATTGATTGTGAATCGAAGGGGCAAAAACCATCAAAAACCATTCAGGAAACCGCAACTA
This sequence comes from Bactrocera latifrons, assembly GCF_001853355.1. Taxonomy (NCBI): domain Eukaryota; kingdom Metazoa; phylum Arthropoda; class Insecta; order Diptera; family Tephritidae; genus Bactrocera; species Bactrocera latifrons. The sequence goes on from NW_017535374.1 coordinate 34,590, forward strand.
AACTCAATTTCGGTTTATTAATGCGTATACATAGATTTATAATATATGTACCTACGTACTCATATTGTATGTATATACAACTGACAGAAAAGTAAAATTTTACACAGCAGAGTGGCTAAACTGACTAAGTAGGCAATTGAGAACCGTTTTGTTACTTTTGAACCTTTGCCAAACCTCATCCACCATTGCAAAAAAAAGTCGAAGTGATGTATCTTGTAAAATTCCAACCTAGTTTAATATTACTTTAGATAGGAGTACAGAAAATGATGACATATTATGACATCTTATTTTTTGACAAGAAATGTCAAAAAAGGTTCATAAAAAGTATAATAATAATAATAAAAGGTCAAAAATTAATGAAAAATATCAACTTCACAGTTGCGCCGACACTTTTGCAGTTTGCATTGGGCCCTGATACAATTAAATCCATTTTTAGTTTGCCCTAGAGTTCAAACTGCTCGTGTCTAAATTTTACAGCTGTTGGATCATTAGTCTGTGAATTATATCATTTTGAGTGAAGCAACTTTTGTTATTATGAAAAATAACAATGATTTTCGCGTGTTGATAAAATACTGCTTTCTGGGCGTTAAAAATAATAAGTTTAACCAAATCTTGGTTTGATGATGAATTTCCAGACAATGTCTCATGAAAATCAACAATCAAGGATACCAATCCTTGGTGAAATGTATACCAAAAACGGTGAACGTAGTGGGCCCCCAAAAGACGAAAACATCAAAAGGGTACAGAAAATAATTTTGGGCGACAGTAAAGGGAAGTTGTTCGGGATAACAGGCACCGTAAATATATCAACTGAATTCACCGGCGACTATTTCCTATATTTTAATATAATTTAAAAAACACAAAAACACACACCTTTGACAAATATTATTATAATATAATATTATTATTATACCTTTTTTGAAATTTCTTCTTAAACTTCCAAAAATCGATTTTTTTTTTTTGCTTAAATCTATTTAAAAATTATGAAAGAATATGTCCCCAAAGTTATAGACTGGAACTCGAAAAATTGTCGAAGCTAAAAGGGAAATAGTGACCGAGCGACTAGCAGATATCTGAGCGATTTTTCGGTTTTTAATTTTTACGATTTTTCTTAGTCAGTAGGGCAATCTGGCGTGATTTTTGACATTTTTTTTTTCATTGAAATATTTATTCTACAATAGAACTTTGTTCACATATCATGAGGTACATATATCGTGGAGTATATAAAAAAAAATTTCGGAATTTTTCGATGACATCTGTCGGAGAAATGGCTGAGTGAATGAGATGCGTTTTCTCACTGGTGGACACGATTTCTTATGTTAGGTTCATCTGAAATACAAAAACCCAATTTATTCTTGAAAAAGTACGTTAATGGTTATCGTCCCTACTAGAATAGAAATATTGATAAATAAAAAGTAATTAACGTTTTTTTTTTAATTTTTCCCCATGTTTGTTTTCATAAATTTTGTCATAACATTGTCAATAAATTATAAAAAATATAGGGACGATAGCCAGGCGTTGTGTGAACATTAAAAAAAAAAATTAAGCAAATTAGTTGAGTAGCTCGACCGGAATCATTTCCGCCAGTTTAAAATAGTGTGTTTTGAGAAAAACGCGTTTTACGTTTGAAATGAAGTACTCCGAGCACTCCGAACGTCGAGCGGTATTATTATATTTGAGTCTTTTTCGAAACCTTCCAATGGTAAAGAGGGTTTCTACATTAGTTCTAAGAGTATAAGGGAACAGAAAATACAAAAAAGAAATATTTTTGAAAAATTCGTGTGGAATTGGGGGGAAGTTTATTACCTTTACCATTAAATTATTTTCTATTTAAACTAAAAAAAAACTAAGAAAAGTCAAGTCTGAACATATTTTTAAATAACATAAAATATTTTTTTTGGTTAAAAACCACTTTTTTCAGCTTTTAAAAAATTGTAAAATTTTACACTTGAAATTTTCTTGGTTTAACTAGAAGATACTTCTTTGAATTTTTTGTTTCCGACAGATATTGCGACCTGCATTTTGCCCGCCGTCCGACGAATGCACTTGGCAGATGCATCGGGCAATTGCTTCCTAAACGCAGAATATCACAGATTTCGTATCCAAAAAATTTTAGTATAATGTTTAAATATATAACTACAAACCCTAGAAATTTCACTTTAATAAATTATTTCTTTCCCTCCCAAAAAAAAATTGTCAAAAAATCAAAATTTTGAAGTCTCTAAAGCAGGCTCCATCCCTTAAACAGATCAGGCGATGACCATATTTACCACTTTAAAAAGGCATCCGTGTAATTTTAATACTTAAAAAATTAAAAATGCAACTCATGTAACACCCACAAGTTAAAGATGGCCTGTAATCGATAAGAATTTGCGACATTTCAGTATTTGTATACGCTTAGTATCCTATTTTAACGCCAACTCATACGCAGCCAACTAGGCGTATGAGCAACATCCGATGCATACACGTTGAATGGCCGTAAAAGAAGATTTCATCATAAAGTCATCTATGTATGTGTATGTACGCTATGTGTGCCATAAAATATTGCTTTTGCGACGAACAGGCAGCTAACGGATATACTACACAAGCATGTTTCTTCTTTGTTAGTCACACCAAGCAGCAAGCAGGTGAATTGACAATTTCGCATAGCTATCAGGTGCCGTAAGATTTCAAATAAACTTTTACGATTGCATTGGTAACAAATAAGTGAAGACGTGAGATTTGTAATTTTATTGTTGGAAATAAATTGAAATATTTACAACTCCCTACTAGTAGCAGTCTTAATTCAATCTAAGTTTTTTTTTGCTGACGAGGGATAAAATTCTTGTTGCTCTACACAAAAACTATGATTTAATTGTAGTAGTGCGGGAATTTTTAAGTGCTTATGTTAGTCTAAGATTTCAGAAAAAGAAATTTTTTTTTTAACTTTAGGATCCGAAAATATTTTTTTTTTTAATTAGTAGTAGCTTTACAAAGACGTTATCTAGATCACTAAGTATGGATTGTAGCTAGGAGGGAAGGTGTGAGTAGAAGTTTTCTGTAAGGAGATCTCCGACAAACTAAGCTTGAGGCTGCCAGACCACGACCTTTTTTTTTTGGGCAGGACTAGCTACCTTAAAGGAAGCAGTAGGCGTACTGCTTCGAAGTGAAGCCTCTTTCAGAGAGGTGAGCAGATACCCTTGCCACGCTCACATTGGAGTCGGTACGAGTTAGATCTCCGCTGTCATCATGCATTCTAGCACTAGACCTATGAACCTCGAGTACCCTTTTCTGGGGTTAGTAGATGACCAGTTTTTATGCGACTGCCAGATTCTTTTGGCCTAGAACAGAATACAGGAAATCTACTGAACTACTTGCCCTAAGCAAAGTTCAGCTTGCCAGCAATCTTAGGTGTTCTTACGAGACATTGTCCAAAAGACATTATGAGGTAGAAACATCCAGCCACCTTCTCTTGTCTAGTCTGTGCAAGACTAAAGTTGAAACATCTCGGCAGTCCTACTTTCGTTCAAGCAAGTCGGTACGATTAAGATCTCCACTGTCATCATGAGTTCTAGTATTGGACCTGTGGTCCCCAATTGTCTTTTGCTGGCGTTGGGCGACCACCAGATTCTGTGCGACTGCGAGACCTAAAAGAATGCACGAAATCTACAGAACTGCAAAAAGTTAATCTTGCCGCAATCATAGGTGTTCTTACTGGACGTTGTCCAAAAGGCATTATGAGGTAGAAACATCCAGCCACTTTCTCTTGTCTAGCCTTTGCAAAACTGAAGTTGAAGCACCACGACAGTCTTACTTTCGGTGAACCAGGCGACATATCCGAAACCTATATTATCCACCATAACAAACTTATCATAGGCTCAAACCGATTTGTCGATTTATGTGAGTCTTATGATCATTTTTAAAATGAGATCTCTATTAGAATCGACAGGTGATCCAAGTATATGTACTTTTTTATAACTCGGAACGCTAATGGTGGTAGGCGAGTGACTGATGAAGCACCTGAAAGCCCTGCGGGTTCTCTAACTCTAAGTCATATACCGCTAGATGTCGCAAAAGGTTGAAATAGTATCTGATTTTTCGGCAAAATGGCCATTTTCTATTCTACACGATTGCCACGCCCCTGGTGGTGGTAGGGGGGAGTTTGATGCTTCGATACTCGAACGAGTCATCGGAAATTGAACTTAACGGATGGAGACGTAGCCGCGCCAAAAAATGTAAAAGAGATAATCTTTAAAAAATAAATGCCAAAGAATGTTCTTACGGATGATAATAAACATTCTCCATTCAATTTGAAGTTTTTGTGTCTTTTCTTTAAAACGTATGAAACATCGAAATGGATCAACCTATATGACCACAGTGTATGAATAAATATACTTATGATTTTCTATATGCTTGACAACTGCCACTCTGCGACGGTAAGTGTGGCAGTTAAAAAGGCAAAAATCAATATCACTAACAAGATTTTCTTTTACGCCTTTATGAGCCAACAGCGGAACAGTAACAAACGTATGTATGTATGGGAAAACAAATACAAAAACGACAACAAAAACAAAATAAATAAGCACACAGAAATTACCACAAAAACAAAACAATAAAAAGCCAAAACAAAAAAGTAGACCAGCGAAGGAAGACAACACCAAGCCAAACGAGTCAATACAAAGTGCCACCTTTGTATAAAAGACGACGACATAATAAATGAAAACAACAACTAACTAGCCATGAAAAAAGAAAAAAAAGTTTAAAAAAAAAAAGAAAAACCAAAGCAAAATAAGGTTGACTAAGCAAAAAAAAAAAAAAAGCAAGAAAATGAAAGGCAATGATTGGGAACGGCACTCAGTCATTATGGTTAGCTGAAAGAACAGTTGTTGGGCTATCGGCTGGCTGCCTCGGCCAACGAATTGTGGACGCAAAAGAAGGTCGTTTGGTGGACGTAAACAAAAAAGGTTGACGACTTCACCAACGTTTTTTGTGTATTGTTTGGCACATAAAGACTTAATAAATAAAGGTTTACTTTGTGATCCTTAGAATTTTTATGAAATTTTATGAGAATTAAGATAAATATGCAATAATGTTGTCGAAATAAGACGGAAGAATAGAAGCTTAACGCTAAGCAAATATTAATGTAAATGTTATTATTACAAAACGGTGGCATGCCAAAAATGTTGTGTGAACGTAATTAAAACATTTTATGTATAGTCGTCAAAAAATGACGCAAAAGGTCAGGACATTGAAAGGTTATTTAAAAATAAAGGGTTTGGAAAGAGTTTCTGTTATAAATTAAAAAAAAAAAAGTTCATGATATAAAAAACAAGCAGACATTTCATTTGTTCTAATTAATTTCAAGCAAAAACTTCTCCTCACCCTTTTGAGCAAAGAAAGAAGACAGCTGTTGTTGCAGAAAATATTTACATGACATATTATTGAAATATAATGCCTAGTGTTGGCGGTTTAAAAATCTTGGTCTTTGTCGGTTAGCCAGACTCTCTCTGTCTCCCTCACCTCCTCATATCTTCTCCTTATCTCTTTTTTCTCCCTCTCGCGCTTTCTGTATTAGAAACTAGATATTGTTTTCGACAAAGAAATGAAAGTTATTACTTTTTTTTGCTGTAAAAGACTCTCTCTGTCTCTCTGCCTCTGTCATCTCTTCATATCCGACACTTCCTCTTCATCTCTCTCTTTCTCTCTTTCACGCTCTCTGCATTTAAAATCTGATATTGCTTTCAATAAATCGACGAAAGTTAGTACTTGTTGTTGTTGCGATAGGACTATAGATCTTAATTCGACCCAGTACCTTCACATTTGACTGAACTGCTTTCAATTTTTGCAACTTATTTTTATTTTATTCGACAAATGTAAGATTTAAGGGAAGCAATAAGATTTTGTAAATAATTTCAAGTTTTTAAGCCATTATGACTGTAAATTTTTTCACAAAAAAAATATTTTTTATTTTATTTTTTTTTTAATGTTTTTTATTTATTTTCTAATTTTTTTTATTTCTTAATTTTTAGATTTCAGATCATTTTAAGCAGAATAATTTTGCTCAACGCCAGACAGCTTTTTGGGAGATTTTTCGAATTTTTAAGCCATTATGAGTGCAAATTTTTTCACAAAAAAATAATTTTTTTAGAAAACTTCTAGCATTACCTGTATAAAATTATAATAAAATATTTTTTCCATTCCTTTTTTAATTTTTTTATTTTATTTTTCTTTT
>NW_017535374.1:40853-169009 GCF_001853355.1 Bactrocera latifrons
ATTTTTTTTTATTTTTAGATTTCAGATAATTCTTCACAGAAAAATTTTGCTCACCGCCAGACATCATTTTCGCAGGTCTTTTTGGAGATCCGCTATGGGAACAAGGGAATTGAAAATTTTCAAAACTGAATAGCGGTATATTAAAGCGCATAAAATTCTGTATTACAAATGAATTAGAAGTCATTTAATTTCAGAAATTATACTTCCTCGAAAATATGTGAATGCGAAATAGAAATTTATGCGTAGCGTCTGAACGCAGTACTGTTGAAGTACAGTGGAAGTGCCTAATCTCCGTACAAATTCATTCAACTTTCAGCTACTTTTTGCGAAAATTCTCTTTAATTCACTGAATCAATGAATCTTTTTTATAAATATGTCTGTACAAAACATGAACGCTGTATATCGTACGGCAACGATCTCGTATTATATATGTATATATAATATATATGTATGTATATATTATAGAAAAACCGAAATTTATAAATCCACCACCTGTCGCAACCAATATGCCATTTTAATCAAAAACAAACGGAAATAACAATTCCGTAGAAAGCTTTGACTAAGGCCCTGATAATTGTGTAAAAATAAATGCGATGTGGCAATGGCAAAGTATAAACAGAAAAAAAAATGAAAAAAAGCATACAAAACAGCACGTTATATACACTTCTATTGCCCGCCAACTAGATTAAGGCGAGCTGTCGATAACAATAAATTGTGTAGGTTACTCATACGCCGTGTAGCGTGCCCCAAGCAATGTTGGAAGTGAAACAAGAAGGGCTGCTAATTCAATGCAAATAGATCACAAAACAACATAGGCGGCGCAGAGGCAGGCAAGCGGCAAGTTATAACTTAAGAATAAATGAAGTTGAAGTAATTTATGATGGCTGACTTTTGGCTTGACAAACTGACTAACTAACTGCCCGCTTCCCGCCTGTCCGCCTGTCGGCTTAGCTGACTGGATAAATAACTGCCGCTTGACTGGTTAACGGTGCGGCACAATGCGATGCGATTCGGGGCGGTGCGGTGGTGTGTAGGTATTGGTTAGTTGCTGCGCAAAAAGCATAATCGAAGCGTACGATTCGAATGAAAGGTATTGCCGGTATTAGTAATGAAATGTATTTATAGATTTGCTTCGTAAATTTATGTTTATGTATGCATGTATAGGTAGATTTATTTGTATGCTTTTTGTATTTTCGTTTTTTCATTCAAACTAAAATTTCACCAACGAATGTTCGTTTCTCAAAAACAACCATCACATATTCAGAAAGTTCACTTTCAAACTTTAAAAATACCCTCGACAAAATTATTATTCTCAGAAAGTTTTTTTTTGTTTTTATTGAAAAATTCTAAATTTCAAATCCCGATGCTCAATCGTCTAATTGAGATAATCAAACATTGTAGCAGAAATTTAAATTAAAATTAAAGTTCGTCAATCACTAACATTTGAGGGGGTAAGAGTTGAAAAAAAGTCGATTTAGCCATATCCGTCTGTCTCAATATGTGCAAACTAGTCCCTCAGTTTTTGAGATATCGACCTGATAATTTACACACGTCTATTTCAACCAAAACTTAAGCTCATTTGACTGAACCACCGATATCGAGCCACTATAGCATATAGCTGCCATATAAACTGAACAATTGAAGTAAACTCGTTGTTTAGAAAATTTTTTTAATTGACGAGATATATATTGGCAACAATACTGAACAATCGCAATAAACTCCTAGTTTATAAAACTTTTTTATTTGGGAATATTGTGTCCAGAAAATTGGCTTGGATTGTTGTTCAAGGAAGTGCTACAATTTCTGTTGTTCAAGGAAGTGCTACAATTTCTGTTGTTCAAATCGCAACACTATAACATATAGTATATAGCTGTCTTAATACCGATCAATAAAAATGAAGTTCTTATATGAAATTTTTTTCTCATTTGTGAAGGATATTATATATAACTTTTCTTCTTTCTTTTATTGCTTTTATATTTAACTTATTGCTTCTCGTATTCAATTTTATTATACTGATTGTGCAGTACACGTTAGGCAATTAAATCAGTGTTTGATTTGACAATTTATAAGTAGAGACACGCAATCTATAAATGAACTGCGAATGTATGCGTAATTACATATCTCGGGTTTCAGAGTTTAGATTGTTAATTTTTTGTGATTTAATTTCAAATTAAATTTGATTAGACGGCGGATGACCTACGCTCCCATCCCAGCTTGACACTGGAGGGTTTTTACTTGAAAAATCAAATCGTATATAAAATTTTAATTTCATAAATTTCATAAAATCCGTTAGCATTTCTATGTCAGCTTAAAAATTTTAAGTGCACAAAAGGAACTAGAAGCATGGCCTAGCATCCAGCAGAGGTGTAAGCAAAAATTATATAAAGGAAAAAGAAATATGTTTAGTAAATTGAATATTTTTTGGTCTCTATTGTTTAGAATAGATAAATTAATTTAATCTGAATCCCTTTTTTCTTTAAGGAGGCCATAATAGTCATCTTCTCAATGTGGCAATGTGACCCCACCCTCTAACAAGTTTAATATACATATCTTCTAAACCACTTAAGCTACAATAACCAAATTTCCTGAGCCCAAATCTTATAAGTACTTCTATCGGCAGTATGAAAATGGATAAAATCGGAGGATAACCTCGCTCACTCCCCATATAATGCTATAAATCAATAACTATATACGCCAGAAACATTAAATTTTACCAATTTTACTTTAATGGAGCTGGTAACAAAATTAGCATTTTTTAGTGAAACGCCATATCTCGGGACCCGTCCGACCGATTTCGACAAAAAAAGGCATTTTTATTTTCTTATATTGCGTTGTAAAAACGTAATCAGACAACAACAACGCCTACTTCCCATACAATACAACTTTAAATTCCACTTCATTCACTCAGTTTCCAGTACACAAATCAAGAAACAATTAATATAACGGGATACAACTTTGTACTAATAATGTCTTTTGTGTGTGCCACCTTATGTTCAAAAATTATTTAAGTCCAATAAAAACTGTTCAAGCGCCTGAATATCGAATATTTAGACCTGGGTACCTTTTGATCGAAAATGTCGGTCAATGTGTGGTACTTATTACTTCAACTTGGAGTAGGTTGGAGTCTAACTTTTGTTTTTATTTTTTTCTAATCAAATATAACATATAGAAAAAGAATAACATATCTCTTAGCCACGCCCCCTCTACTTCTCAAAACTTCACTATATGACGCTAAGTTTTAAGTCATAACTTAATTTTTTGCATAATTCATATTGGAAAGAATACTAATTTATATTTAATATTCGTATATAATTTATTATTAACATTTCTTCCGTAGAAGAGAGGAAAAAAAATAAATATAGACGTTCTACATTGCTTTACAAATAACCATTTTTTAAAGGCTAGTTAATTCGCAGCTACATTGCCATTTCTCCGCTATGCTTTCTCGAGTATTCCGGCAGTTTATCCTTGTTATACATGTTTCCCACATTTTCGTAATCATTATTATTCATTTTAATGTAGTTACATATGCCCACTGCCGTATGACACGTAAATACTTATTTAAGCTTAAACTTTTTGGTTTGTTTTTGTATGCAAATATGTGTTTTTGGCTTGTGGCTCACAAGTGTTAATTAAAAATAAATTACGTATACGTCATGTACAACCAGCCGTAATGAACTTCTTTCACGGCACGAGCATCGAGATGAATATCTCATATTCGAGCAATAATTTACACAACACGAGGAAGAAAGGATGTAACTATATTTACAAAGACAACAACAATAAAACTTTGAGTTCGCAAAAGCAAGTAAAAAAATTTTTTTGATACTGGATTTTAAATAATGAAATCTATAAAATAATGCAAGGGGCGATATCGTTGAATAATGCAGGCCTAAAGGGATGGAAAAGATTGTGAACAACCATATAAGATCGAAGGCGCTGAAAATCTCACCCCTACACGTTAGTTTGCACGCGAACAGAGCAGACAGATCCACTAACACTCTCTGCACCAAACACGGCTGAACTTCAGAATTCAATAGATAATGGCGAGGTTGCGATATGCGCTTCTCTTGACATCGAATGTGCTTTTCAAAATGCGTCCCACGCAAGTGTGATCAAGACACTGGAGAAAAGGAACGTGACGGGTAGCTGAAACAACTGTGTGGGAGAATAAGATTCGTCTTGGCGCTACGAGGGGCTGAACACAGAGTAGAATTCAAACCTCCTTGCTATGGAGCCTAGTAATAGATGAGCTCCTTGATGTGTTTACCAGCAATGGGATTCGATGCCAGGGGTACGCCGATGACAAACAACGGTTCTTTCTTTTACTAAAGGAAGATCTCTTCCGGGCTTGAGACCCCTAAAACTCGGTGGCAGGAGATTGGAGGTGTCTAAAGAGGTCAAATTCCTTGGCATACGGATTTAACACTGTCCAAAGCTACCAAGGCACTCATGATATGCAGATGCCTGTCACTTACTGAGCGGTTGCTTGGGCATCTAAGGCAAAACCAGTCTTCGGTAGACCTTCAACTATCGAGCATACAAATGCTCGCCTGCGCTTCAGAGGCAATGCGCACTTGTGCACCGCTGCATCTAGTGATCAAACAGACAGCGAAACATGCCATGCTGCTAATGACAGAGAGGGCTTCGGCAAAGGGGAGATAATGCCATCTTCACAAATAAACGCCCGGGGGGAAGACACATCACTGGCCCTTCTTCCAAAGGGACCGCTTTACGAAAAGGATTAATTTTACAAAAAATTTTTAGAGATACTCTCGGCAAGAGTGGAATAACTCCACACTCGACGGGACCGCATACCCAACTATCCATAATAATGGAACGATTTCCGAGCATAGTTCAAGCAGAAGTCTTTGCTATAAGGAGTTGCCGGCAATGGCCTCACCGACGAACTATGCCGCTCTGCGCCAGCGTCCAGGATGATGTGGCCAGAACCATACATCGCAGTGAGGTCCCACACTTTTAACGAGCTGCTCCGCACGGAAGAGATAGTGGGGATAGAACAGCATTGGCAAAATGCGCCATACCAAGCTGCTTATGAAGGGGACAATGTCGCAAGGTTTAATGAAATGATCAACCTCCTCCGAGACAAATTCCGCCTCCTTGTCGCTCTCTATACAGGCCACTGCAAACACTTGTCCAACAGGGGCATAGTCTCTTGCGCAAACTTCCGGTTCTGCGACATGAAACAAGAAACCTTAGAACACCTGATACTCGATTGCCCAGCAATTTGAAGAAGCAACTTCCACCTACGTGGACAGGGATCAATCACATCACCTCAGTTGCGCCCAGCAATCTAATGGAATTGTTCAGAATGCTGCACTTTGGTGACCACATATGATATAGGGAAGGACACAATAGACCGTAGATCGCAATACAATAAGATATTTTGAATATTCTTCTTATTTAGCAAAATCAAATTTATATTCTAAAGGATTATGGGTAAAGCTTTGCTAGATATATTTTTATAAGAACTAAACTCTTTTTTTAAATCTCCTAATTTAATCTTCATAAATACTAAATCGGGAAAAGCAAACTCACTGCGTTGTATTTCGGAAGCTGCAGCGAGCAAATCATTATTATCATCATCCAACATCTTATGTATGTGTGTGTGTTGGCAAGACGTTGACTATGCGCTTAGTTTGGCGGCAGCTGCTCGTACGGCAAATAGGCACCGTGACAGTTGCAATTGTAGAATTGCCTATTTGGTGGTTGCTCTGCAGCGCTGCTACTGTGGCTGTATTGTTGTGGCAACTGCGATGCCGGCAGCGATGGCGACAGAGAAGATTGCACTAATTGCGGCTGTGGCAATTGTGCAGGCGACTGCGAATACGGCGCCAACTGCACAGTTTGTGAATATGGAGGCAATTGGGAATATTGTGGCGGAGATGGTGGAGGTGTGAGCGTGACTGGCGACTGTGCAGCTGACTGGTGATAGTCGTATGGGTTGTAGGTTGCTGACGTTGCAAGTGCAGATGCTTGTGGATAAAATTGCGACTGTGGCAAGTGGTGTTGTTGTTGTTGTTGTGACACTTGCTGATGTTGGTGCTTTTGCTGCAACTGCTGCTGCTGGTGTGACAAATTCAGTTGTTGCTGTAAATGCTGTTGCTGCTGAAAAGCCTGTTGTGTATACTTTTCCTGCTGCTGCAATTGTTGTGCTTGCAACTGTTGTTGGTGGTTCTCCTTTTCGAGCAGTGACGTCAAGTGCGGCAGTTTTGCCTCATCCGGCTTGAGTGGCGGCAATGGCAATAGATGATGCTCCTTGTCTTCGCCTTGTTGGCCCTGCTGTTGCGGCAAATGTATGTAGTGTGGGTAGGGACTGTTGTAGACGCCGCTCAAACGTGGCTCCCAACGGAAGTATGGCACACGTTCATATATGGTATACCAGCGCGTCTGCGGATTCACCTGATAGTAATAACGATCGCGTTTGAGCAACTGATTTGTCGAGTGACGCTTTTCGGGTGTTCTCGCCGAACGCACAACAGCCCGACACACTTGCGACTGGGAATTGTTGTGGCGTATACCGCGTCCACTTGGTGGTGACGCGTGTTGTGTTTGTTGCACAATGGGTGCTATAACACGCCGATTAGTGTTTTGATTGCAGCTGTTTGGGCTGCAACGGTTATTTTGGCCGTGGGATGCCGTTGCGCTGTTACTACGGTGAAGGGTTTATGGCGGTAAGAGCTATTTGCGCCCTCAATTATTATGCTGGCTATTCCGGTAGTTTTGGGGTATATTTACAGGGTTATGTTTGCGCACTTGTATGATTTTTTATTAGACAACACATTCACTTGCTTCATGCACTATTCACGAATCACTTATCACTTTCAATAAAAACACTGCACCAACTCGAAGATTGTCTGTAAGAAGAAGAGGGAAAAATTATAAATTTTTGTTTTATTAAATTAATTATTATTAGAATATATTGAATTGGTTTTTAATTCAATAATTTAAAATTTTAAAAATTATCAACTTTAGTATAGTCCTATCAACTAAAGTTGCTAGCTGGATAAATGAGCCTCATCTCCCGATCTTACCATACACACCACCTTAGCACGCAACATCGACTCAGACTCACAACACTGAGACGCAATTTTCACCACACTCATCAATCCTCACATACAGTCCATATTATACACTACTCACGAGAGTACCACACATCGACACACACAAACAAGTAAACCAGCTACAATCACACCACCTGATTACCCACACAAGGAGAATAAAAGGACCGACTAGGGATTCCTCACACATTCAATAACAACATTGATCGATCGTGCATTTCGCTATCATACCACGTCGCGAGTGTCTAGAACACTTTTCTCATTTTTCCGTTGACCAAATTGTAAAACACCGTTTCTTTAAAAATAAAATTCTATACATATAACCTCGTTTTACTTTTGATTTGAACAAGTGTTCTAAAAAATAAGGTGAGTACGCGTGAAGCTGGTCTTTAAGTGTAGGAAAAGTTAAATATTTCTTCAACTATCAAAAAAAAAAAGTACTTAAGTTCATCCAAAGTCATTGTTATCTCATCTTCACCTGAAACCAAAGGCCGTTAACTATGAATAGGGTCAAAAGTTTTGTACTAATCTGAAGTTTGGTTTCAGTTTTTGATTTTGGCCATAAAAGAACGTAAAAAAATGTTGGAAAGTGCAAATTCTATATGTGAAAATTGGTTTCGGCTGATCAATCTTCCTTCCATTTGAGTCAATACTCTTATTATCTTCAGTTAATATTCCTGATGAGCTTTCAAGCCAGGTTTTGTCTAATTTTAGACCTATGATGTAGATTGCTTTTTATATTTCGGGATTAGGGATCAAAAACATATATTAATCATCAAAAATCGATCTTCCATTCAAGATATATATTTTTGCATGCGTTTGAACCAATTGCCGAAGCTAATTTGCCAATTTGCCACTCAAACTGAGGTATCTCCAAAACATGCGTTCTGAACGCATTAACCACGTATTCAGGTGCCAAAGAGCGTTGATCTCTTAGTTTTTTTTTTTTACGTAGAGGAATAAACGAAGTCATTCGGGTTCAAATCAGAACTATACTGCGCGTAATTCACCAAATTGATGTTTGAAGTGCTGAAAAATGCAGTAAAAAGTTATATACCTTGGTGGTTAGTAGTCTTGATTTTTGAAGACAACTGACAAACAAATATTTGTTTGACATGTTAATTTATTGATTTTTTTCCAAAAACAAGCAACCACTTGCTTGGAAGTGCTTCATATGCGAACAGCTTTTGTTCAATTCCGCTTATACTAGGCTTGCTAAATTCTGAAATGTAAAAGGCCACCTACGTATTCATGTGGACTTTTGCTGGTCTTTGCTAGCGCTTGCAAATGTTAAATGGACGTAAGCAAGTCACAGCTCTCTCATGATGTGCTTTTTAGTTTATATCACCAATTTTTGTATTTTTTTTTTTAAATTAAACTGTACTTATATGATTGTCACACTCGACAATTTCCACTTTTTTATCGATATTATCTTCTTCTAGGAGGAGCATCTACTCTTGGCATCAACATTTCCAGAACAGAATAGACGAAACCACAATTGCGTGCAATTTACTGAAACACTAACCAGAACATTAACTTTTCGCACTCTCAGCTGCCAGCCATGCTATATTCAGATTACCAAAGCCATTTTTTGAAAAAATAATAGATTTTTTTACTGGATTCTTTATATGGTCCTCTCAATTAGGAACCGGTGACTAATGAGGTTAAGGTATTGAGGAACTGTAAACCATATAAACAAATACATAACATTTGAAGGAAAAAGTTTTACTCGTATGCCGTCATTTTCACTTAGAAAGGTTCAGTATAACATTTTCCAACAGCCAGAAAAATAAATATAAAAATATACGAGAGTATCAAGGTGAACTTTGATCACTCGTAAGGCCAGAGGTTTGGAGTACTAGGAAACAGCTTTAAACATCATCTTAAGCCCTTAGTACCACTAGTCTTCACGCTTTCCAGAATACAAGAATTCTTTATTTATCACTCAGGTCTACTAAGCATTAAAATAGTCTAAATTATCAGCCTTTTAAATACAGTTATAAATAATATTTTCTAGCCTTGATTTATTTTCACTAGATAAACAATAAACTATAATTCAATATTTGCAATCATTCATTAAAATTTTACAACTACTTTTGTCGAAAGAAAGAATTTCTAAAAAAAAATAAAATAAATACTTTCGAAGCAAATATGCACACACCTGTTGCTTACGTATGCATATACCTATGTAAGCATAATTAATGAGCACATATTTCTGATTCTGATTGCTACAGAAAACCACACGAAAGACACAACAACACATCCTGATAGTCACATAAGTGAGTATGTGTGTATGTATAAAGATTAAACGCACCGATAAATATTAAAAACAATATCAGCTACAAATGTACATACATGCACGATTAACAGTTAATCCACAAACCGAAAGAATTTTATAAAATTAACCGAATTAAAATGTAAAAAATAATTTCAAGTTCAACGCGATGAAGCTGAAATTCAACTAAACAACAGTTGCGGCGACGAAAAGTTTTGTGGCTGCAGCGTAAGCTCGAAATATCCAAACGAGCACGGTTGGGCTGAGTTTTACGGGCAAAAGTTCTACAAACAAATATACAAATACCTAAATGGCATATAATATGCTTTGGTGAGTGTGTATGTGTAGGTGCATGAAAGTAGCAACGGAGAGCAGAGCAAAATAAAGCAACAAGAGCGGCAAAGAGAGTAAAAAAAAGTAAATGTAAATAAATTCAACAAAGTTTACGATTAGTTAGCCGTTTGACTGCTTGTTTTGACTGGTTAACGCATTGTTGTTGCCGCTGCCGGCGGCTAAGCTTTTCCACTTACATTAAACTTAGTGCCTTTTTATATAATACATATGTATATGTTTGTATGTACATATATGCATATGAAATATAACCAACAACAAATATTCCAATTTTATTGTTTAGAGTTGGATCAAAAGGAATATATAAACGTATTAGTAGCTATAGAAATACATACCATATATGTATAGCGAATACATACATACATATAAATGTCGAAAGAATGAGAGTAGGAAGCAAGTATGCTAATAAAAATATTAGAAATTTATCTGAATAATAATCTTCTTCTTCATAATAATAATAGATTTAACGGCACAGAATTCACAATCAAAAAATGTAGCTTCATTCTTGTTTGGAATCGAAATGAAGAGCTGCAGTCAAGTCAGTAAACACATATCTGTAAAGTTATAATGGCACTCATTTCCGCCGGCGTTGATTATCTACGGTTGTGAAAAATGCGATTGTAAAGTAAGAAAATAAGGTTAGACTCACATAGGTGGTAGCATAAATGTCAACGGGAATTTTGGGTAAATAAAATCGATCAGTTTCGATATCTTATCCCCTCTTCATGTTAGTTGTGATATTCTCAAATGTTTGTACCGTTATGAGCACCGCGTTTCACTTTTATTTAGAATATATGGAACCCTTGTAAGGATACTATTTAGAGCTTTTTCATAGGCAATAAATATTTTGGGTATTACAATTTCCATTTATTAATATAAGGCCTTGCAAATGTTAAAGCCTTGATAATCAATTCATTAAGAGTAGCCCCTGGGCCTTCATTAAGCATAACATGCCTATTTACATTATATTTTTATTCAGGTTAAGTTTTTATTTGGCGTCATTTCCAGCGGCCCCTCGAAAAAAGGTTATTTTAGTTAAGACCATAAACCACTTGGTATGGGATGAATGAAAAAAATAAAAGTGAAATTTTGTATTTTTGGCAGACGATTGTAAGAAAAATTTTGAAAAAATACGGTTGTGTAAGCTAACGTTGAGCATTATCAAAAGCTCCGTCTTGATCAGGAAGAACCTCTCTGAGTCGTACGATGCCAAACTAAATTACAGACAAAGCGACTACCTTTCCTGCTACTTTTTCAATATACTGCTGGAGGAAATGGTGCGAGTTGCAGAACTTAA
Source organism: Bactrocera latifrons (assembly GCF_001853355.1). NCBI lineage: Eukaryota > Metazoa > Arthropoda > Insecta > Diptera > Tephritidae > Bactrocera > Bactrocera latifrons. The sequence continues at coordinate 51,859 of NW_017535374.1, forward strand.
TCGAGCAGGTACAATATTCTATAAGAGTGTACAGCTGCTGGCGTACGGCGATGATATTGATATTGTTTCTTTGTTTCAAGTGTTACCTGTTTGTCAGAACATCTTGTATAATTTGTTTGATTGGCTACTTTCCAAGGTTTGGCGATTCGAAAACAACTAGTAGATGGTATACTTTCTTTGATTGGATACTCTCTAATGCTTGATGATTCGATGGCAGCTAATGTAAATTTATTTTGTTAAAACATCAAATATGTCCCTTCTGCCGGGGCAGTTTCGCTTTTTTCAAGCCATCATTAGTTGTGTCATTGTACACCGGAGAGTGTCTTAACTAAGCAACATTCAATACAATGACACTTTATGAAGTTTCAGAAGATAAAACCTCAGTTCTAACCCGTAGAAGTCGATTAGATATTATATTCTCTCCGATAAGGTCCAACCTTTATAAACTACAGACCATCATTGGTTCGATATCTGTAAACAATTCTTCAAAATCAGCCAACTTCATCACTTTAACTTGACCTATAATAAAATTAATTCATTCATATTTATGTCATGTGTTCTTAAGCGTATTGATTTTATCGCCGCAAACTTATGAGTTTTGAGAAGCAATTATTAAAATAAACAAAATGCTGTGTTGACAGTATAGTGTGTCGAGAAATTGTGTTTAATTTGAAGTAGAGTACACAATCAATTTTTTGTTGCACTTTCTATTGTTTTTGTTTACGAAGAAGTCAGGAAAAATAATTAAATTTTACTTCTCTGCAGAAAAATGTGGCGGCTTATTATGACAAAGTTATTTAATTTATTCTTTTTTTTTCTTTATTTTTTAAGCCAACGATAGTAGCGAAAGAATTGAGTATAACAGCAGAAATAGAAAACAGTTGGACAATTGAACAAGCGACGTATTTATGGTTATTTATGGATTACTAATTGCGCTTTTTCAGAAATAGGAAAACGTAAACAACGAAATATGACTACATATTTTTGAAAACGCAACGAAATGCTGTTATTCGCGTAAAAAATAGTACGCTATTAAAACGTTTGTGAATGTAGCTAAGTCAAGCAACCAAGCAACAAATGTTCGGTCGTTAATCGGTTCAAGTTAATTGCCGCTACTTGTGTGACCATATATGAAAGTTGGTCAAAATAGTAGTGTTATAAAGAGATAAGGCTGTATTAAGAGAGTTGTTGACGCTTCAAATAGGAGTTTTCCAAGTTTCTCTTTATAGTTATTATATGTATTAAGCAGAAGAAACTTTCACATGTAAGAAATAAATTGGAATTTTTGTCTGCTGCAACATCTAATGATACTTAGTAATGTTTTCTTTTTGGATCTTGGTTGGATTAGCAGAGACTCAAACCCGACAATAAGCCAGTACTCAATATGAAAATTTCGAAAAGATGGTGATTGCTCTCACTGGCATCAGTGGTGTACTATGTACAACCCCAGGATGGCACTTAGTGTCAGTCTACATATAGCACCCGTGCACATAGCCAGACTCCAACCGCATCCTTGATAACTAGGGCAACTGCACCGCGGAACCTTCTCCTAGCGCCATTTTCTTCGCCCACACACCTCCGGGGCGGAGTCACTGGAAAAGAGAGGTAAGTTTTTTCACGGATGAATCGAAGCTCAAGGGGAAGGTTTAAGGGAAGGGTAGGAATAGTCGGAAAATGTAAAGGCGTCGAGCTGTACATTCGAGCACTGGATTTTTAGATTTCGCACGAGCTCAGCAAGCATTGGTCAGCAACCAGCACTTCTGAGATTGTGAAACCCTTTCTGCCCAGAGTAGAACACAGGTCCATTGAAATGATATCTCAACTCAAGCTGTGAGGCTAAAGACTTTGGAAGAGGCAACTAGTCAAATTTGCAATGAAGAAGGTTAGATGGCTACACACTTTCTCCTCCGCAGAACGACTTTCACCAGACCAAGGAAGGATCTCGACATGGAAGGCTATTCCATAAGTTTACTTTAAAAAGTGTTTCGACCTTAAGTGGGACGACGAAGGTTTTGAGGAGTAAATTAAGTATTTAAAAAGCCGCATTATTTTCTGCTCATAGTAATTTATCTACAATTATATTTATGAATTCATTTTGTATAAAGTTTGAAAAGCAAAAAAAAAAAAAAAAAATATGGAAATTATATAAAAAGCATCGAAGACACCAAAAACCGGTAGGTATCAACAACAAATTATTACAACAATTTGCCAACAGCTAACAGATATCTCAGACATTAAGTCGCTTTTGCCTTTTTCGTAATGCTGTGATGAGGTGGACAATTCAAAGCTCAAACCAAACTCAACACCAAATTGATGACGCCAATGCATAATAAACATAAAGAACCGCAATGAAGTGTAGAATTTACAAATAAATTTATGGTTAAAAGGCATTAAAGACTGCTGAATACATGAAAAATTAATAAATTGCAAAATAATAGAACAGGTTGAGAAGTGATCGTTTGTATGAAGTGATAAAGTAGCAACTTTAAATGAATAGATATATACAGGTATAGTATGTATGTATGTGCAAATTATTGGTCATTTAATGACAGATCGGTGTCTATTTACAGAGTAATGTGTACTAAAATGTGTCAAACTGTGGGAGCGCAGGAAAACTTAAGCAAAACAGATAAATCTACTCGCATTTATGTTTGTATGTATGTATGTATAAACCCACTAAGGAAATTCTCGTGAATTGCTAATAAAAAGGTACCTAAAGACCGACTACATATATAGCGAATGCTCGAAAGTTGTTAGACACTAAACCAAAAAAGGCAGAAGGAAGTGAAGTCCACATGCTAACCATTGGATAAGCGTTTATTTTTTCCGCACAGCTAGAACTCAGAGCGCTGTCAATTGGCGTTTATTTACTTTTTGAGACAAACATTGTGGGCAGATAATTTACAGCAGCCAAAAGTGAACTGGAGGCACTTAGACAAATACATAAAAAAAATTAATAAAATCAGAAAAACTCTATTATTGCAGCAGTGGCGATGACAATGGCAATGGCAGCGCTATAAAAGGTACAAAGACAATTTTTATGTGAAAAGGCAGTTAAATTTGCATTCATGTTACTTTCCGCATGAGGCGTACCGGCAGTGGTGCACGAACGTGAGATTGATTTTCATATAGAAATTAAAAAGTTGAAGAAATAATTTGAAAAATCTTATTTGTGCATTATACAATTAAGTATAAAAAATGATTTGTTGGATACATGGGATCTATGTGTTTAAATCACCCAACAAACGGCTGTAAAAGATATGATAAGCTGCGTCATGTTAGAAATAGACTCGGAGTTTGACATTGCCTGCCGAGGAGTAACCGCTATTCAAATTCTTTAAAATGCGTGATGCAAGTAGAGGTACTTTTTTCAATCGCATTTTTTGACAGATCACGCATGAGTCGTGCCAAGCTCAAATTTTATTTTTGGTCAGTATTCGGCCCTTCATCATGGAAAGACTTACGCCTGAACAACGTTTACAAATCTTTCAACTTTATTACGAAAAATTACGTTCTGTAAAGAATCCGTTTCGCGCATAATCTAACTACTGACCGTACTTTTCACAACACCATCGACCCTATTAACAACCAACATTCATTGCTCACCAAAATATAGCAGTCTTAGCTGAGACTGCACACGAAGACCGTGTAGAGTCGGTTCGGCGCCGTTCGCAACAACTTGGACTGACGTATGAAACAGCTTGGCTCATTTTATGTCGAGATCTTAAACGGAAAGGGAAATAAATACAGCTTGTAGCTGAAGCCACTCGCCCTTCCCAAGCGACCTCGCTTCACTCTTTGGCTTTTGAAAAGTTCCAAGAAGTTCCGACGTTTTCGAGCCAAACTTTGTTCAGCGATGAGACTCATTTTTGACTCAAGCAAATTTTCCACATTTGGGCCAAGCGCAACCTGAAGACATTCCAGAGCCGCCATTTCATTCAGAAACAACAACGGTATGGTTTGTGAGCCGGTGGAATCAGCGGTCTATATTTCTTCAAAAATGATGTTAAACTCACCGTCAATTGCGACCGTTATCGCACCGTGATAATGATAACTGAAATTAAAGCTCGAGATCTTGGTGACATTTGGTTTCAATAAGACGGCGCCACTTCACACACATCGCATCAATCAATGGATTTATAGAGAGAGAGAGTTTTGGGCCGGTCGATTGTCCACTAAGATCGTGCGATATTACACCGCTAGACTTTTTTATGTATGGATCCATTAAATCTTAAGTCTATGCGGATAATCACGTTTTGATTCAGGCTTTGGAACAAAACATCACGCGTGTCATTCACCAGTTATCAGATAAAATGCTCAAGCGAGTCATCGAAAATTGGACTCAATGGATGGACGTACGTACAGCGGCTAACATTTGAAAGCGTTAAACTTTAAAAAATAAAAGTCAAAGAATGTTCCTTCGAATGATAACAAACGTTCCCATTAAATTTGAAGTTTCTGTGTTTTTTCTTTATAAAAAAGTAGGGAACCTCGATATGGATCACCCTTTATATAGAAACTTTAGATTAAGTGTTGGCACACTTGTATTGGGTGAGTAGCATATTTTAAAGGCGATAATAAAGTGTTATATTATAACACCTGTTTATGTCAGTCCGGTTCAATTTTGATCCGACGCTATCAAATGGTCAAGGCTACTAAAATACCTCATCTGCAGTAATTAAAACCTATTAAACGGGTGTGGCAGCCAAATTATATATGTATATCGTCATCTGAATGGCAAAATAACGTATCATCAAAAAAATCGAAATTGAATGTGTTATTGATTACGTTTCATCACTTCAAATTACAAACATAATATAACATATGTATGTTCAACATTTTCAGGTTCTGCACTCAGATATAAACCATTTTTAACAAATATTAAAAATTTGTTTCACTCATGTTCCATTTTATTTCGTGTTTCATTCATTCCACTGTAAATTTCCGAAAATGTTGTTACGTTGTTTTGCATTTCAGGTTACGATATGTACATATGTCAAAGTGTGACAAGTATGAAATTTTAAAAATTCGAATTTTACCTTCCCTATTCAGCGCTACAATAATAATACACACATAAACCCACATTCGCATAAAACGACTGCTTTGTCACTTATTCGCTTTTAATTACTTATTGCTCAACCTTAGAAATGTACACAAATTAATGAAGGCACACACACACACATATACCTACGTTAAAACCTACAAATACCGGGTATGGACGGCTTACATATATTTTTAACGAACTTGACATTTCCCTTTCAAAGAAGAAATAAACAATAGTAAACGAATGAATGGAAAAGTGTAGGTGGCAAGAAGCAGACCAAAAGCAACCGAGCAAAATACGAGTAGAACAAGTATAAAAAGAGCGCAATGAAAACGACGGTGTTCAAAGGTAATTGTTTGGAAAATTGTATGTCCGTATTTAGGTGGTTGAGTATGTGTGTAGGTTTATTTCACGTGGATAATGTAATTGAATATTTCTTTTCTAAAAGAATAATTAAGAAAGTGCAAAATTGTTGATGAGCGCGCATGAGAGTATTAATGAAGGTGATTATGGGGTGGCATAACTGTATAATTTATGGCAGATGATTTTATGAGATATCGCGTTTGAATATGAGTGTGTATGGAATCAGAATTAATTGTAGGAATTCATATCGTAGGTCGCAGTTTATTGATTTTTAAATTATTTTAATTGCTTTGTTAATTATTCTTGGTTGAGAATTGTTAACTAAAAGATGGAAAATATTACTTTTTAAGGTTAAGACGGCGCAAAAACTCTTTAGATGATTGAAAAATTCCGAAAACTTTGTTTTTGAAGCAGATTTGGTACTAAAATTTGTGAAGCCAAATGAAACATAAATTTTAACAAGGTCTAGGATACAGGTTTTAAGAGAGAGTTTTCAAAATCTTCTACAAAATAGAAAATATTCAATATTAAATTTACACATAATTAAAGAGAAATCGCAAAATCTTCTAGAAAATAGAAAATATTCAATTCAACAGAAACCCTTTATCGCAAATATGAAAATCTTCGCTTTTAACGAAAAGCATTTGAACAGAAGTCAGCCATTAGGCAATATTGTCCAAATAAAAATACAATATATATTTTTTTTATTTGTACAGCTATTTAGAAGAGGAAATTTCAGCAAACATTGTAAGCAATTCAGCGTTTAGAAGCCGATGAGACGACATCACAACACAATTGAATGCAATTTTCATGTCGTAAGTGAGAACACGAGAATGAAATCAATGTCAAAAGTGACAACAGCGCTGTACGATAAGCGGCAGCACGAAAACTTGATGAGGGAACACCAAAATAGGATTTCTTCCTATCCTTAATGTAGCAAAAAGTATGACAACAAAATGTAAACAAATTAATGCACAAGTGTTAACAATTATATAATTCAATATTTTGTGAAAAAAGTAACTTTTTATTACTAAAATCTTAAAGGGATATGTCATTCAGTCTCTCAGTTTTCGGTATTGGAATTTCAGATTGTAGCAGCATAGGATATATAATTATATACATACATACAAGTATTATGGTGAGAAGTTTTGATGATAAAAAAATTCCGTTACCTTTTACTGACATACATAGATCACATTGACTTGACTGACTGAAATGACTACAAACAAGTGCTTTTGAAGTATGTCACCTTCTGACCAAAAATTGTCTATATCGGACCAAAATTGTTCAAGCCCCTGGGAGCCAAATATGTAGACCGCAGAGCCTACCGAAAGTTTTTACCGAAAATATCGGTCAATGTGTGAAATATATTTCAAAGTTGGAGCGAATCCTTTCGTGATAGAAGCCTTGTCTGTTATGTGTTTTACAAATGGTCAATACTTCCTTTAGCCCACATACTCGTATAACTTAAGATATATAAAGATTTTCGAACTTTCCACTGTTTAGCGTCAATTGGAGACTCCAAGTGAAGCCAGGTCCTCACTCTATTCTTGCCAACTTTCAGAGCTGGAGTGCCAGCCACTGGGTCTTAATTCGCTGAACTATGTCAGTGTCGTCTTATATCTCGTACAGCTCATCGTTCCATCGAATGCGATATTTACCGTTGCCAATGGGCAAGGACCATAAATTCTTAGCAGACTTTTCTCTCGAAAACTCGTAACGTCGAATCATCAAATGTTGTCATCGTCCATGCCTCTACACCATATAGCAGAACGGGAATAATGAGTCACTTATAGATATATACTTATATACTCAGTCCGAAGTAGAACCTATTGCCAAGAGTTTGGAAATTATCTACGACTTCGAAGTTATTACTGTCAACAGTAAAGTAGGAAGGAGTCTATTCGCGACGACTGTTTTTTTTTTTTTTTTTTTGATGACAGGAGATATTCCGTCTTGCCCTCTTTCATTGCCAGACCCATTTGCGTCCTTATCCAGCCTGGAGAAAGCAAGAAAGCGGAACTAACGAATGTTGAGGCCAATGATATCATTATCATCGACGTTGTGCAGTTTTGCAGAAGATTGCATCTTCTCTATTAAGATCTGCACTTCGAATTATTTCCTCAGGTCTACATTGATGTCTAGGAGAGGTCCTTATCGATCCTGACGGAGCTTTTGGTATTGCTCAGCGTCAGTTTATATAACCGTATTATATTGCGGGGATATCAGATCAGACATAGTGGCATACTGCTTTTAGGAGTTGGTGTGTGTCGATCATCCTTTCAGGGAACTTTTCCAAGATTTGGCGTATGGTGAATATCTGGCCGGTTATTGATTTTCCCGGTCCACAGCCACACTGATAAGGTCCAATCAGTCTGTTGACGGTGGACTTTACGCTTTACGCTCGATAAAACCTTATATGCGATATTGAGGRGGCTTATCCAACGGTAGTTGGCGCAGATTGTGGGGTCTCCCTTTTTTGTGGATTGGGCAGAGCACACTTAAATTCCAATCGTCGGACATGAGTTCGTGCGAAAATATTTTACAAAGAATCTGATGCATGCTCCTTAACACTTTTTCGCCGCCGTAATTGAATAGCTTTGTTGTTCTTCAGACCGGTAATTGCTATGATCGGGCAATGGAACGTCTCCTACATTGTCATCGATTGGGGAATGGGGTTCACAATCTCCTGGTGTTATGATTTCACTGCGATTGGAGGCTGGAGGAATGTTCCATCCATATTTAGTATGTTCTAGGCATCACTAGATTATCTCTAGGGGTTCTACAAGAGTATGCTCCGGTCTTGAAACTTTTTTCGTATAAAACGGGAACGGGACTATCATCTGGTGCTTTTTTTTGTCGAAATATTAGTTTTTATTATTATAAGAAAAATACTAAAAGGTTTTCGCACAAAACTAAACTAAAATAAATGAGAATTTTCAAAATAGAATGGAATAAAATATAATTTTATTACAGACAAAAAATTGAGTTATTGACTCTTTCGGATAAAAAGTTAATACTAAATTAATAGAAATACCGTTGTGAATCTAATCTAGCGAATGGTGGTTGTAAAAATGTACTCCAAAAGCATCCAGGTTTTAAGTGCTACAAAAAAATGTACTATATAAATTTAATTTCATTAATATTTTTCAAAATACACGCTTTTCTTTAAAATATTTAGACTTTACAAGGGTCTTCCATTCAGTTATCATACATCGAAAAACGCGTATAAATACCGTGGCCGTAGATAATGCAATACGCCGATAAGATAAAAAAAAGCAAACGTTGACACTGGCATTAACGTGGCAATCGCACTCAAAACAGAGCGCAGCCAAATCGTCAAATACAATTGTTTGAATAAACACACGAGTGATTATTATGGGCTGGTCTGTAAAGCAATGTTTACGAAACGCGCTATGCGATATGAAAGACAGAAAGCTATTTTTGGTCTATGATGGTGGGCTCGCAGCCAATTTGTTGACACACTGTATGTTTGTGAGTGCATATACATATATTTCAATGCGTTTCCTTTTCACGCTTATTTATAGGGCTATGGAATATTTACAAGCATGGCGTCATCATCGCAATGCTTCAATATGACGTAGCTGGGCTATAATTAAAAAGCAATACGAAAAGATAATATTGCGAAGGCAAATACAATAAAAAGTCATATGACGGAGATTATATTGACTAAAATATGCAACAAGTTGATGCGAAGTGCGATAGAAGTATTCAGGGGTTTTTTATTTATGAGACGCAATATAAGCGCGAAGTGAAGAAAACATATAAAATATTAATTAAATATTATTAAATTATATATTAAAGTGTAAGTGTTGCAATAAACACATGTCTCTGTCATTCCGTGCTAAATTGATGTGTAACACAACACGCCTGTTATTCAAGTGCCATTTATTACATTTATCGCATGCGATTATGTAGAAGTGTATTAATGTCACTCATACGCCGCGTGTCCCCTCAAAATAAAAGCAAATATATTAATAACTCGTGAATTCGTCTAGTTATTTATTTGCAATTTTTGTGCTTTTCTGAGAATTTAGGTGCGAAATCAATCATTGCTACGTAAATAATTGAATTGTGTTTGCTTGTTTACTTGTTTGCTGGTAACAGCAGTAAGCTACAGCTCAAAATGATTGATGGAACTTAGGCACACTTCAACGAAGGAATGCGGATAAGTATGGTATAAAGCAACTTCTTAATGGCTTAACTAGCTGTTACGCAATTAGGAAGCTCCACAAAAGATACAAAAATAATGCAAGAAAAGTTTATATATATATGTATATATGCACAAACTTTTTGAAAATTATGTTAATGCAAATATAATATTCAAATGTGAAGGTGCAATTTGTTACATTTTAAGGTAGAAATATTTTAATTATATAACAGTAAGATTATAAAACGAGCTAAAAAAGATAATTCTCTGAGTTTGCATACAATAGATATCAGAGGATCTCAATTAACATTTTAGTTAATGCTTAAAATATAAAGGAGAATACTGAACTCGTACGAAATTCATCAAAAGAATCATGATCGTGAGTTTATGAAATGAATCTTGCGAATACCGGTCATCCCAGCCAAGTCTTATAACATTGTGTGCGGAAAATTGTATTAAGCGTTGGCTGGTATTAGCTGAGTAGCTTATAACCAGAAAAATTTACGTGAGAAAATAGTTCTTTTCCAGTCCGGGTCAAATTTGATCAGATGGTATATCCATCTAAATACCGAGTTTTCCAATAGGGGTGATATGGTTGTGCTGTTATTTCATTTTTATTAGTTGCGTTTTAACGGGGCGGGTCCCAAACCCAGCGCGCAATCCTGGGGAGGGATGGCTCGCCTTCTCACTTAAGCTCGCTTTCAAACGGATGTTCTTTGGCCACCCAGAGGATACCTGGCCTAAGACCGGTAGAGACCGTGAGCTGCTTGAGCAATGTGTAAAATAATCATTTCTGGCATTTCCAAGTGAATGGCAACCAGAGAAATTTCCTCACTTACACACATTAATTTCTATACATGACTCCATGGGTTGTCCGGATGGAAGAAAACATTCCAGCTCTGAAAGTATTCGACGCAGTAGTAGCCGGTGGAAGCACAGGAAGAGCAAGGCCAAAACTTCGTTAGAAAAACCAGGTCGTTCGCTTTGAATGTCCAATTGGGGCCACATTTAAAAAAGAAATGATTGTCACGCTGTTAACGCGGATATAACCGCCTAACCTGTGTCCACGCCAGTAAAGAAGAATAATGTTCAGGAGCCAAGAAGACAAAGAAACGCTCGAAGTAATTAAAATATTGTTGCCGTTCAAGCAAATGTTGCTGAAGACCGCAATTTGTCGATTCCAGGACGACCTCAAAAATTAGGACCGCAACCTGGCGGTGTTTGATAAAGCATTTGAGCTTGAATCCGTATTAAATTGCTCTCACTCATGAACAAAAACCATTGGACCAACGTAAACGATAAGGATTTTTTTAGAAAATCATTTACCTAGATGAGGCTCACTTTCATCTGAGTTTTGAGATAAATAAAAAAAACTGTCGATTCTGTTGCTAATACAACCCACAAATTATGTATGATCAACTACCACTACACTTAAATTGACAGTTTGGTGTAGTTTTTGAGTTGGCGGAATCATCGGTCCGTACCTTTTTTCGAAATGGCGCTGGTAACACCGTTACTGTCAATGGAGAGCGTTATAGATGGAACGACGTTAGAATAATCAAGGAAGTCTGTAGAGGGACTCCGCAGGGTGGAGTGCTATCTCCGCTTCTATGAACGTTAGTGGTGAATAAACTACTTTGAAACTTGGACGGCCTCTTAATAAGGGGAAGGTGTCCATAGACCATTAGCAGTATTATGACCACCACTCTCAATAGAGTCCAGAATTGGCAATCAAAACACGAGGGAACGAACTAACTTTGTGCAAAACTGCAAAAGTCATGTGCAAAACGGTACATCGAAAGTATGCAAAATTCCTATTGGCACTCAATAGAAGAGATTATAGGAACGTGAGGAATACCAACTGTCTGATGGCGATATACGCTCGTCGAATGGTCCTGACAGCTCAAAGTAAGGCACCGCATTGGCAAGACTGCGCTGTAAGCTTCTGAAGTATCCACGGTATGATACACTGGAGAATGTATCGACAGTGATTCCACAGGGTCTGTTAAAATTCGCTTTAAGCGCAGCGCATTCTAGAGGTTGACTACTCTTCATGGACCTAGTAACTAAACGCCATTTGGTATCGCAAAAAATCAAAACTTGTCTATGTGTGGCTCAATGGACTACCAGATTAACTTAACCTATATTCAGAACTTAATTGTATCGAGCGTGTTTTTTTTCTCACTCTTATTGGAAAACCATGTAGAAACAGTTCCGTGAAAATAACAAAAACTGTCAAAAATATATATAGTACTTTCGCACAAATTAGTTCATGCTTAAAATGACTTCACTCATTGTATCTAACTATTAATTATATTGTAATAGTAATATTGCTCATCGCTACATATATGCGCGAACGCCAATCCATTAAAAGAACACAAATATGTATTTCAATAAAATCAAAACAAATCACACAGTCTGACTAATGCGCGCAAAACAACAGCAGCAACAACAAAGTGAGCGCACCAATGCCAACAACGAGTGGGTGTGTACACTCATTAATGCCTACACTAGTCACACAACCACATCACATATGTAAAATAAATATATGTTCAGCTAACTACTAGAAACCACTAAAACAAACATATGTGTATTTATGTATAAATACGTGTGCTAAGCAGCAATATAAACAATGCACACAGCGTGCATCGCCCAGTGTAGATTTCAAATGCGGAGTTGCGCGATTTTCCATTTAAGCAAAGTCAGCAAAAAGCCACTTTCATCAAACGAGATGACCTTAAGCAGGTACAAATAGGCGAATTACGTCATTGCGCTGAGTTAAGATGTGTGGCAAATTGCAAGAAAACGTTTAAGGTATGCAAATTACGGCCAGCTAAATTGCAAGGAAGCCAGCGTTTAAAGTGTGCAATGTTAATGAAAAACATAAAATTGCTTTTAGCGGAGATGAGATAACAAATAAAATTTATACGAATAAGTAAAATGTCTGGTGGCATATACGGATATATTTGCTATGGTTAAATAATATGGCTAATAGTATTGTATGAGTAGATAATTAGCTAATAATACTGCTCGCTTGGTAGTAAGGGCTACGTAGCCGGAACTGGCCCCAATTTTATAACTGGGAAGAGAAGTCTGTAAGAGCTGTGGTGAATTATCAAATTTTAAGGGAGGTCTAAACATTTTTCAAATCGTTTTTGAGCTCCCAGCTCAGTTTAATCCTATTAATCAGTTTATCTTAAAACGCATTTTTTTTCAAAACTACAGTTTTCAAATTTGATTGAATGATTACTTGGAGACAAATGAAATGATCCGCTCACTATCAATTTTTTCTGCATATTCTCTAAATATTTAGTACTCCATACGTTAAAGTAAGTAAATCAGTTTTTTTACCCGATCGGGAAAATTTAGGGAGCTCAAAAACCATGAAGAATTCAACTTTTGTTCATTTTGTGCTTATTTTTCGAGCGTAGTTGTTGTATAAGAGAAATTTTGTTTTAGGTTTTATCCACGGAGAAGACCGGAATACCATCAACAGTAGACGACCGTCTTATAGCGCTATCAGAGATGGCGTGTAGCTCATAAAATACATATTTTATTTTTCAAAAGTTTTACTAAGTATCTTTAAAACACATATAGTATGTATGAATAAATATACCTCTAAAATTTTAATACAATTGACAGAGCAGTTTTCATTAGTTCCCAAAAAACCGTAATTTTTCACTGTCACTTTTAACGCCAGCTGGGAATTAAAAAAATTAATAATTAATATAATATAATATAATTATTTGATTCAAACTTTAGGATTTTAATTGATAGAATAGTAAACAAAAAAGTGTTCAGTGTGTCCAGTCCAGCATCCGGTAGCGTGAAAGCCTTCGGGTCAGTCAGCTTGAGCAGGTATAAGTATAAACGCATTTATAATGAAACTGGATTATTCAAATCATACAAACATTGCACCAATGCAATTGAAATGTCACGTTCACATTATCTAGTACGCATGATTTCTTTATTATTGCAATTTTTTAATAAACAATTAGCTGATCTTTTTCGGCAAAAAATGTGATCCATTTTTAAAAGTAAGTAATTTTTCGAAAATTTTATGAAAATCTAAGAACTACTACTATTACTAGCAAAACTTATGTAGACCAAGATCCTGTTTTTTATTTGGTTTCAGATAGTATGAGTTTCTAGAATTACTATCGACTGTAAATACCTTCTTGGAAAAGTTTATTGTGAAAATTAGCTCATTAGCAATCATTTTGTATAAAAATATAATAATATGATTAAGAGAATTCCGAATCCTTTCCCTTATTCCCAGATTTAAATATCAGAATTAGTATAGTTTTAAAGTCTTTCGACGCCAATTCTTAGTCAACAATCAGCTCTGATATTAAAAACTCATCATTCGAAGAATTTTGATGGTACTACGTCAAAAATTAGTTCTAATGCTCATAAATTATTTTGATCATTGAAGCATGTTATGTATTTTGTTTGCGAAAATGAATCAAGCTTAGTGAGTATTCATGCGGAAAAATAAATTAATTAAATACAAAAAAAAACGTGAAAAACATTAACTTCAGTTTTATTGCAACTATGTATAATACCCTTCACAAATACAAACGATTCCGTGCTAGTACTTGATTTTACTCGCTCAATTTGTAAGGCTATGGTATGTATGTATAATGGTCCGCTCTAAACAATTTCTTCAGAGGTTGTACAGTAGACATAAACCCTAATTCGAGCCAAATTTCAGGAATATATCTCTTCAAATAGAAAAGTTTTCCATACAAGGACTTTATTCTGATCGTTTAGTTTGTGGTTCCGGCAAAGGTGGTGTTACAAACTTCTTGGCAAACTTAATATACTTTGCTCAAGGTATAAATATTACTACAATGGGAAAAGTGGTGATATATGCACAATACATTTGCACACATACATAGCTTCAAAATTAATACCATGCGGGAAAAACAAAATTAGCGCCCCTGCCACCCATATATCTGGCGAAACAAAAGCGCGTTTATTTACATTGTCAAATAGTGACAAATTGTACAATAAAAAGTAAATACCAAAATAAAGATAGAGAACTGCAAATAGTTAGCAATATGAACAGCAACAGATTTTAAATACACAACTTACACAAAACATACTATATGGATCTGGTTGGGGTATATGTATGTATGTATATCGGAAATTAGACATTTTAACATGTCTCCATTTAGACATTTATCACTGAATGAACAATAAGTTGGGTTAAAAACAACCGAATCTTTTTCCAATTGGTACTCTGAAAAATAGGTTCTTAAAGACCTCTAAGAAAGTCTCTTCAAGTATGAGCCCCTAATTGCAACTGGAAGATCCGCCGACTTAGAGTTTTCTGTTTTTTCTACTGGTACATAGAAGTGTTCGAATTTCGCTTCCAAATACTTGATAAAATATCTCATTTTATAAATTTTGTTGAAAACTTAATGTTCCACAAAAAACGCCCCTACAGTTGCTCATAAAAATGAGCAATTATGGTCATAAATATAGTATAAATATATGCCCAAGAAAATATGGCTAATGCTGCAGAGTGAGAAGAGAAAATAACAGCTCGTAAAAACGCATTTGAGCATGTGAAAGCATGTGAAAGCAACAACTAAGTTATCTTAAGTTGAACTCAATACAGAAAAAAAACAGGATTATAGATTATATTAGATTACATTGAAAGTTGAAGAACGAACTGTGACCTGTGATCTTTTGTACCCTCGCCTGATAACAGGACATCATTAGGGGTTATTACATGGCTTTCAAAACGATTTGATTGTCTTCTCAAATTCTACAACACCTCTAGAATATTGAATATAGAATAGTTTCGGAGATATAGCCTTGAGAACTTGTGCGCTCCAGGCTAGCTAGGCTAACTGCGCCGTTTTTAAACGCGTTTTTCTCGAAACTCTGATTTAGAAGTCGGTTGGCAATATTTCTGGTGAACCTCACAAGCGATCTTCATGAAATTTTAGACAGGTCTTTGAGATACAATTCTTAAAGACTTGAACAAAGTTTTTTTTTTCAATTACAACGATTTGGAAAAAAATCGTGAAATTTTCATTTTTTTATAAAAATGTCTGCCAAAAATCCAATTTTAAGTTTTTTTCCTTCGTCCAAGTTCTAAGTAAAGGTTTTATCTAAAACACTGCAAGGCGCGTGATAACTGTTGAGAGTAACTGTACTATGTATGACATAGTAATTGTTTTTATTGCTTTTCACCTATTATTTCTCTATATAGATATTTACTTATTTTTGTTTTTATTTTTGGCGCTTCCTCCCATTTTTTACTGCGATGACGGGCGACCTTGAAGTGCGCGTTTGACAATTGTGGGCCTGTTCGTCAGTTTATCGCTTGACATAATATTGTATGTACACAACAACTACATGCAACCACACCTGAGTATATGCTCGTGTGTATTCGTATTAGCATTTTCGCGCGCAAACTATTGCGACTGACTGGTCGACAGAAATTAGCAAAACCACCGAGTAAAGCGAATATCGCTTCGACGCTTGCAGCGCCAGCCAGCCAACACGCTGCGATCAATGGGCGACCGAGTGTAGCGTCAAAACTGTATTTGTCGAAATCAAATGTATGGTGTGTGTGTATGAAAAATCTAATAGAACACGAGTATACACATTTGAAGCAATTTATTTATAAGCTAAAGGGAAGTGACAAAGCGAAAACTGCTAAAACAATAAAAAAGATGGCAACAACAAATAAAAATACATACACATATACCCATATGTATTTATACATAGTAGTGAGAGGTTAATGTAAATCGCTTGAGAGGCAATTACAAAGCTTAAATACTTTTTTCCAACACACACACCAACCAGGTGGCAACATTGTTATATTAGTCAAAAGAGTCAAAAAAAGTCTTGCGGTATTTTCGCTAGTTGGTACTGAGAGCGCGTAGTTCTAGTTTTATTCGTCGCATCGGGCTATACCTTTTTGGAAAGCTCATTTCACGCGCTAACAGGTCTTTGATTGATTGTCGTTTCTTTAAGTCGTTCGTGAGTTATAGCGTCGCAAACATGGAGCAAAATAAAAAGAAAATACGGCATATTTTACAGTACTACTACGATAAAGGCAAAAATGGATCTCAAACCGCCATTAAAATTTGTGCAGTTTATGGACCCGATACAGTTTCCATTTCCACCGCACAACGATGGTTTCAACGTTCTCGTTCTGGTGTAGAGGTTGTCGAAGATGCGCCACGCTCCGGAAGGCCTGTCGTCGAAAATTGCGATAAAACCGCTGAATTCTTCGAAAGAGACCGGCATAGTAGCAGCCGCAGCATCGGTCAAGAGCTGGGCATAAGTCATCAAACCATTGTAAAATAAAAAATAAAAAAAAAAAATATACCGCAAGACTTTTTTGACAACCTATTATTTCAGTCATACTGGCAATTAGTTACTTATTTGTACAAATTGATTTAATATTTTTTCCAAGAGGCATTTTTTCGAATAAGTGGGAATTCCACTTAAACAATTGGATAATAGCTTTTAAAAGAATAACTTCTTCTACTGTAAATGGATTTCTAATGGATTTAAAAATATTTTCAACATTTCATCATTTGGTGGCAGCTCTAAGAAAAGAAATCAATCCCTGAACCAATCGTACTGGAACCATCTAGGTGAGCCTTTACTATCATTAATCTTATCTAGATATCCAGTGGAGGATGGAGTCATGTGTAGAGATTCACGCAAGTGAGGTAACTTCTCTTAACGCCATTCACTCGGGAGTGGCCATAATTTACACTGTGGAACATTTTTGGGATTATTGTCTGTGGGGTGAGAAATTAATAGTCAGGGTGATGGTACTAGGACAGTATAGTAAAACCCTCAAAGGATTTGGCGTTCGTATGTCTCGCAACAAAGTTGCTAAAGTTTGTTCACATAACGGTTGTTTGTAAGTCCTAAAACTAAAAGAGTCAGATATAGGGTTATATATAACAAAGTGATCAGGGTGACGAGTAGAGTTGAAATCCGGATGTCTGTCTGTCCCTCTGTCTGTCCGTACGTGCAAGCTGTAACTTGAGTAAAAATTGATATATCATGATGAAACTTGGTACACGTATTTCTTGGCTCCATAAGAAGATGGGCAAAATCGGCCCACTGCCACGCCCACAAAATGGCGGAAACCAAAAACCTATAAAGTGTCATAACTAAGCCATAAATAAATATATTAAAATGAGATTTGGCACAAAGGATCGAATAAGGGAGGGGCATATTTGGACGTAACTTTTTTGGAAAAGTGGGCGTGGCCCCGCCCCCTACTAAGTTTTTTGTACATACCTCTGAAACTACTATAGCTATGTCAACCAAACTCCATAGAGTCGTTTCTTTTAGGCATTTCCATATACAGTTCAAAAAGGGAAGAAATCGAATAATAACCACGCCTACCTCCCGTACAAAGGTTATGTTGAAAATCACTAAAAGTGCGTTAACCGACTACGTCAGAAACACTAAAATTTACGGAAGAAATGGCAGAAGGAAGCTGCACTCAGGCTTTTTTTAAAAATTGAAAATGCGCGTGGCGTCGCCCACTTATGGACCAAAAACCATATCTCAGGAAGTACTCGACCGATTTCAATGAAATTCGATATATAATATTTTCTTAACACCCTGATGACATGTACCAAATATGGGTGAAATCGGTTCACAACCACGCCTGAAATCTTGATTATCACTTTACCACGCGAGAGTATAAAATGTTCGGTGACACCCGAACTTAGCCCTTCCTTACTTGTTTTTTATGACTTCTAACGACTACGATGTTTCTGTCGCAAGGATGTTGGAAATTGGTTTTTTTTTATTACTTTTTAAATTTTTTTTTTTTTTTTTTTTTTTTTTTTTTTTTTTTTTTTTTTTTTTTTTTTTTTTTTTTTTTTTTTTTTTTTTGGTTTATGCCAAAATGTTACAATTAAGCGAAAAAACATCCAGATAAGGAAAAAAGGGGTCATAAAAAAAACTGACACATACGAACGTCAAAGCCTTTGAGGGTTTTAGTATACTGACCTGGTACCATCTGACTTGGAATTTCTCACCTCCCAGATTAGCTGTTGTACTGTGTTGTTCCTTTACATATGGCTCAAAGAGTTCACGACTTCCGGTCTTAAAACAAGTATACTGAGTAGCCAGAATACATCCCTTTGAAGGCCAGCTAAAGTGAGATGGAGAACCATCCCTCTCCAGGATTGTGCAAGCCAACCTCGGACGGGAAACCCACTTTTGATGACGGCTCCGGTAAACAGATTAAGGATTACGATTTTAGGGCATGCACCTCGAATGTCCGGTTCAATAGTTGGGAAGGTGCCGCTGTCCAGCTAGTTGATGGCCTCGTAATAGTAAAGGCTCACATCATCGCCGTACAAAAAGTATGATGGAGGAAGCTCAAATTCGGCGTGTGGATCGTAGGGGAAAAGTGAATACACTTCTGGCCATATTCCGCATCAAAGTGAATTTCTTCAACATACCGCTAACTTGCACCCACGCCCAGACGGAAGACAAAGAAGAAGGATGAGCGCTTGGAGCGCACCTATGAGAGCTTCTCCGCCACGATGTCAACATCGTGTTTGGCTCCTTTAACGCAAGGGTGGGCAAAGAAGGTAATTTTGGCCCACTGGGCGTTAAATTCAGCCTCCTTGATGAAACATCACTAAATAGGTTGAGGCCGATCGACCGAAATATCGGTTATCTGTGGTGCTAGATTCCAGCATAGCAAAATTC
The DNA here is from genome assembly GCF_001853355.1 of Bactrocera latifrons. Lineage (NCBI taxonomy): Eukaryota > Metazoa > Arthropoda > Insecta > Diptera > Tephritidae > Bactrocera > Bactrocera latifrons. Next base: position 71,157 of record NW_017535374.1, read on the forward strand.
ATCAAGCTACCTGGCTGTCTCCGGATCGAAAATCCACCAACCAGATTGATCACGTTATGATAGACGGAAGGCGTGCGTTCGCTCCGAGGTCCCAACATTGACACCGACATTGTCTTCTTGCAGGCAAGCACCCGCCTCTGTGGAGAAAAAACTCTCGTTAAGAAACACAAGGAAGGTTCGACGTCGCGAAGCTCCAATCACAACAGACAGCCCAAGGATTTTCTACTGGACTTGCACTCCTGGTCTCTGAAAGCACTCATCAACAACTCGGTATAAGGGAATTGTGGGACGGCATTTCAAAGTCCTTACGTAAAGCATCAAAAAAAATCATTAGTTGCAGGTGCGGAATGGGTAGATACTGAAAGTTGAAGAGGGAAACAGACGCAAATCCGGAAAAACAGGAGAGTAGCCGAAATGGAGGCATGGACAATAACATCATCTGATGAGTCGGCTTAGGAGGGTTCAAGAGGAATATTTTTGGTTCTTTTTGCATTGGCAACGGCGAGTCGATCATGATATAGTTCAGCGAATTAAGAGACAACGGTTACAATGGTTAAGTCATGTTGTCTGGATGGAAGAGCACACTCTGAATTGGGATCAGATGGCGACACGTAAGTGGTGTCTACGCTAGTAAAACAGAAGAAGATAGCCTAAAATAATTATACGGTTGGGTATTTGATCATTCATTTTTCCTTGACTTCAATTAAACTCTGTTTCTTTGGCAGCAGTACAGCTAAATCCAACACAGTTGCCTTATCCCAGCCAGAACACATGTTCGATCACATTGTCTACCAGGTTCTCCACTAAGTAACAGGAATGAGGACAAAGTGTTATAATGAAACCCAACTTTAAATTAGATAAGTACAACAATTAGCAAACGGTAAAAACTTTTTTGTTGATAACAATTTTCAAAGCCGCAACAGAATACTGCAAAAGCGCGTAACATCCGCTAAATTACGCACCCCAACATATACTCGTAAAACTCTAAGTAAACTAGTAAGGACTAAGTAAACACTTACGGAAAAAACGGTTAAAAAGCTGGGCAAATCGAAAAAAAGGTTGCAAGTTGTACACACAAGCGTTTCACTTTGCACTTCTTGTTTACCTCATGCTGCCTTACAACGCTTAGCTTTGCGCATTTTTGTTTATTTTGTATAGAAATGTATTTTTAGCTTTCGCTTTCATTTTCTTGTTTTTTGAATTTCAATTATACTGGCGCTATAGCGTGCAAAAAACGCAAGCAAAACTTGATAGGTGACATTAAAAATCACTTTTCTATTATGACAAGGGCCGGCGGAGCGACGGCAGTGACAGCCGGTGTGCGCTGAAATGTGATACACAAAGCAAAAAGTGCAAAGAGCAGCACGTTCGGCAAGTACGCATGGTAGAGAGACGGGGATCGGCCGATGAAGCGGATTGCGTAAAAGTATTAAAAATAAATTTTCCGCACAGATAGTAAGCGAGAGCGTCAAGTAGACAACGCAAAGCGAGGCTGTGGCGGTGGAAATGAAAGGATGTGCAAAAAATGCAACACTGAGTTTGCATTTATTGCGCTGCGTGTCCGAGCAACAGGAACGACCCTTCGCAACAAAGCGGAGGAGGACACTTGCGTCACTTTGGTTTGACTTTTTGCGGCGGGCGGTCATCAATTCAGCCATGGACAATGGGGAAAAATGGTAAAATATTAACAGGAAGAGAACAAATAAGTACTTGCTGAAGCATTGCGCAGTAAGTGTTAACAACAACATTTGCTGCAGGCTGAAATCATAATAATAAAGCGGAGAACGAAAGCGCATATATGTGTGTGGGTTTTGGGGGAAATTTTTAATTAAATTTTATAAAAAAAATAAAGCAAAATTCAATTGAAAAATAAATAATAGTAAAGAAGAGGAAAGAGTCAACAGAAATGTAGATATACATCGTGACTAAAAAGCACCCGGAAATTGTACTTAAATTCCTCTAGGAAAATGATATTTCAAAAAAAATTATTTTTCTATGTTGGTAAGGCTGTTCTTAATCTCAATCTATCAACCAGTTTGTTTACAACAACTGCTTAAGACGATACAAGTCTCATTTTGTATTTCTAGCAAAATTTCGCGTGCGGAATCATTACGAATGTTGGAAAAGGCTTACGGTGATTCTGTTTTATCAAAAACGAAAGCCTACGTGTAGTATAAAGCCTTCAAAGACGGTCGAGAGATCGTTGAAGATATGCTTCATTCTGAACGACCTCGACCTTCATCTGAGGATAGTATTACAAAAGTGAAGAATATGGTGCTAGAAAATAGTCAGGAAGTGTTAGAGAGATGGCAAGCGAGCACGACATCTCTCGTGAGTCCCTTCGAATGTTTTTGGTGGATATTTTAAATATGAACCACGTTCTTGCTCGACTCGTCCCGATAAAACTGAATTTTTTCAAAAAAAAAAGTAATGAAAACAGGTCTCTTTGAACATGCTTGATCGTGCGAATTCCGTCCTCACATCATAGAGAGCATTTTAATTGCCGATGATGGGTTATGAGTCATGGGTTTATGAGTTTCATTGAAATAGAAGGAAAAAAACGAGTCAAAATCAAAAAAAAAAAAAAAAAAGAAAAAAGAAAACACGCCAAAATCACTCAAAAATCAAAGTAATGCTTATTTTTTCTTCGATATTAGTGATTTGGTACATCATAAATTTATTCCGGAGGCACAGACAGTCAATAAGGATTCCGAAAACGGTTAGCATTGTGGAAGAAGAATTCATGGATTTTACATGATGATAATGCACCATCGCATCGAGTCACGATTGTGACCAAATTTAAAGAGAAACAAGTAAGGAAGGGCTAAGTTCGGGTGTCACCGAACATTTTATACTCTCCCATCAAATACCGTATTTGTGTAAAGTTTTATTCCGCTATCATCATTGGTTCCTAATGGATATATTTACAGAGAAGGCATCAGATGGAATTCAAAATAGCGTTATATTGGAAGAAGGCGTGGTTGTGAACCGATTTAACCTATATTTTGTATATGTCATCAGGGTGTTAAGAAAATATTATGTACCGAATTTCATTGAAATCGGTTGAGTAGTTCCTGAGATATGGTTTTTGGTCCATAAGTGGGCGACGCCACGCCCATTTTTAATTTAAAAAAAAGCCTGCATGCAGCTTCCTTCTGCCATTTCTTCCGTAAAATTTAGTGTTTCTGACGTTTTTTGTTAGTCGGTTAACGGACTTTTAGTGATTTTCAACATAACCTTTGTGTAAGAGGTGGGCGTGGTTATTATCCGATTTCTTCCGTGTTTGAACTGTATATGGAAGTGCCTGAAGGAAACGACTGTATAGAGTTTGGTTTACATAGTTATAGTAGTTTCCGAGACATGTRCAAAAAACTTAGTAGGGGGCGGGGCCACGCCCACTTTTCCAAAAAAAATTACGTCCAAATATGCCYCTCCCTAATGCGATCCATTGTGCCAAATTTCACTTTAATATCTTTATTTATGGCTTAGTTATGACACTTTATAGATTTTCGGTTTTCGCCATTTTGTGGGCGTGGCAGTGGGCCGATTTTTCCCATCTTCGAACTTAATCTTCTTATGGAGCCAAGAAATACGTGTACCAAGTTTCATCATGATATCTCAATTTTTACTCAAGTTACAGCTTGCACGGACGGATGGACAGACGGACGGACAGACAGACATCCGGATTTCAATTCTACTCGTCACCCTGATCACTGTGGTATATATATCCCTATATCTAACTCTTTTAGTTTTAGTACTTACAAACAACCGTTATGTGCACAAAACTATAATACTCTCTTTAGCAACTTCGTTGCGAGAATATAAAAAAGCAATGAATACCATCGATCAACCACCGTTTTCACCAGATTTGACTCCATGTGATTTTTTCTTGTTTCCAAAACTGTAATTGCCGCTCCGTGGAACAAGGTTTCAGTCGATCGAAGAGAAAAAACTGAATTCGCTGAAGGAGTTGATGACCATCCCAAAAAGTGCTTTCGGAAAGTGTTTTGAGAAACAATAACTGATTTTGGACGATCTTTACGATATATGCCTAGGAGTGATCTACGAGCTCGATTGAATTCACCATACGATCGATAAACAGTGGTCCTTGATGGCGATTTATTGTTATATAATTAAGTTTAATTAAGTTAAAGAAACACTTTTTGCGATTTAATTCAATTTTTAGACCGAAATGAATATTTTAAGGTACTGTTAATAACACAAATAGCGCTCAAGTCAAAACGTTTCATCTCTCTTGAATGTTATGGACCGTATGGGTCTAAAACATTGTGAAAACTGAACAATCTACTACTTTCTAATAATTTATAAAGAACTCTCTTAAACTCGTGGCAGAGATATTTGCTCAAAATTGATTTTATCACCTTCCAGTTTATGATTTCGTGATTCTATAACTAAGCTTTTTAATTTTCAAGTTTCTTATCTAAATTTACACCAGTGATTTCTACTCGTTATTGATTTTGCATACAGGGTGTCAATTACACGAACAAAGCCACTTGATGGGTTGCTTAGTTTGTCTTCACATGTAAAAAGGTGTCGGAATAATAAACAGTATATGAATGCTTATGTAAGAATTTGCCACTCCTTGCCATTTCGATATGGGTGCAATGTAAATAAAATTTATTGGGTCAAGGTATATAGTAAATAATGGTGTACACCTATTTTATACACAAAATGCAAAATAATCTAAATACGATATGAAAATGTACGTGTTTTCTTGGTTAGCCGCGCAACACACACTAAACGGATATTACTTAAGTTACGTAACGATATTTAGTTTGCTAAACTCACTGCTGAAAGGATTGATTGTACAAAAGGAAAATATTTATATGCTCGTACATATATGAATACATAAGTATGTATATTATTTTTGAAATTTCGCACAGTGACTAACAAATTGCAGAATAGTGGATAAAACGTCTTAGTGTTCTTTTCGTGAAGTTTAGATTAAAATGGCGGAGGATTTTAGAAGTTTTACATAGAATTATACATGATTTCTGTAGTAATGGGTTACTTGCAATATGAATATACAGAGATAAGCCAAGTGACATATACAGTCTTGGCATACTAGAACTATTTAAAACATACACAGCTTTAAATCTAGAATATATTCCTAGTTTTCATTGCGGCTACTCTACTCTTAAGGCATTTAGGGAAACTCATTCTTTCGGTAAGGTTAACCACCAGAACCTTAACTGATAGATAATTGCTAACTAGACACATTTAGGGTTTGTCCGGAAAGTAATAGGACTGATTTTCTTACGCGATGAATGAGCAAATGCAAAGTGCAAACGGTACTCATTGTCTTTTTTGAGAACAAAGGCATCGTCTACCAAGAATTTGTTCCTCCTGGACAAACCGTCAACGCCAAGTTTTATGTGGAAGTTCTCAAATGAAAGGTCAATCGGGTCCGACAAGACATCGCAGCCGATTGGAAGTTGCACCACGATAACGCCCCGGCTCACACCGCCTTTCTTGTGAACAGCTATGTGATAAGGCCGTCATCCCAACGCTTCGGCAGCCGCCCTACAGCCGAGATGTGGGCTCCCGGACTTTATATTTCCTTGTCTGAAAAGGCCGATGAAAGGCAAGCATTTTGAGACGACAAACGGGAACCACTCCTTCAATGCTTGGAAATCGCGCTGGAAGCGCTGCATCGACGCAAAAGGACCCTATTTTAAACGTTTTTAAAGAATTGTAACGATTGGTTCAAACAATTTTTTTTAAATTGACTCAGTCCTAAGACAGCCAAATAAGCAGTTAAGCCAGAGTATACAATTTGCCAAAAAACTGCTAATTCATTTTTAAAAGTAACTAGTTCTAGAAGTAACTAGTTCCAAAAGTAAAAAGTTTCATAACAACTAATTTGAAAGTAACTAGTATCAAAAGTATCTATCCCAAAGTAAGTAGTCCGAAAATAACCAGTCTCAAAATATACTAGTTGCAAGGTAAACAGTTTCAAAAGTAACTGGTTTCAAAAATAACTAGTTGCGAAGTAGCTGGTTTTAAAAGTAATTTGTTTCTAAAGTTGATAACAGTTTCCCAACTAATTTGCAAGCTTTTAGATTTCAACGAAATTGTATTCAATACATACATAAATGTCATTAAGCCTCAAAGTTGGATTAACGCCTGAAACATCTTTCACTGAAGAAATTAAAGTTCCGGGTAGAAAAATAGGCTACACTGTAGGTAGGATTGAAAAATTAAATATGGCGGAACTTAGCTTTAACTACTTTTTCGATTTGCCACCAAATTCGGCAATGAATCGAAGAATCATATTACGTAATGCCGAAATGCAAAAAAAGTATTTCCTTCTGTGTTTCATTTCCTAAGCAATATGTGAGGCATTAATGCAGGGGCATGTAGAGAAATTGCCACTGTGCGCATGATATCCGGCTTAGGGCACCTGCTTTCTTAGTTTAAAGCATGAACTGCATTCTTTACAAACACCTGCATAAAATGATTCATGCGGCTTTGCGTGTTGCCCTATTACCTTTTATGTGAATTTATTTTGTGGTGAATTTTCTTTTCCTCCAAAAAAATGCTAAGCTTTTGACTTTTTTGCACGAAGTGTGCATAATGTATAATAAAATATAATTTTTATATTTATATATGAGTGAGCGGATACTCACATATACGCTTATGTATATGTATATATGTGCTCGTAGATGGACGTAATAAATCTCTATGCGTCGACTAAAAACTTTCAAACCACGCCAGTGAGGTGCTGCAGAGCACCTCCTCGTAAAGCAGTTACATTTGCGTGTCTAAATTAAATTTACTGCAACGTGCACTTCTAAAACTGTACGTTGCCGCGCGACTTTAAAGTTCAGAAGTCACTCGCACACATGCGTTTACTTTAAGTTGACCGTTTCGTAAGCTTTGCTTTTCTTTCCATTTGCTCAGAAAAGAGAAAAGCAATTTCAGTACAAATTATATGGTGCACTGCTTCCGCAATTTAGAGAAATTATAATTACTTAGCGCTTAACGGGCGAACGTTTGAGGCACAAAAAAGTTGTGAACAACAACAAAAAATCGATTGTTTAAAAAAATTAAGTACTCATACGCCCTGCTGGTCACTTAATTCTACATGTACATGTACGAGCACATGCATACATATATACTAAGAAAGTATATAATACGTGAGTGAGTGCATTATGTAAGGCAGTGAGTACTTAAATGCCAATGTGAATACTTGAGCGAATGTACACAGTTGCGAAAAGCGCGCTCAAATAGCGCAAACTGGCACAATGGGAAACCGCAGTCGGCGCAAATGGGGCAATATGACACGCGTATAGTGACGACGACAATAACATCAACAACAACAACAATAATACCATAAATAAGTAGTGGAAGTACTGCAAATAGCAGTTGGCAAATAAACAAACACAAATTGTGGCATTTAAAATGCTGCAATGCTTTCGACGACGGCAGCGTGCAGCTTACACAGCTTAAGCTTCAGCGTCAACACAACCAATGTCATCGATGCCAATGAGGGTGGGCGATTATTTTTTTAAGTTTTTATTTGTTTTGCACAGCGGAAACTATTTGGTTTATTTGCACAGAACATGACAATCTATGTAAGTTCAACAAAATCGAGCTTTACATGAGGGGCAATACCGATGATACAAAGCTTAGTTGTATTGGGAGAATAATGTGGGAAATATATATTGAATCGAATGAGACTTATTATTAATGACTCGCCATCGTAATATTTAATTGTGAGTAAAGCTTTAAAGCTCTTAAAAGCTCCATTTTCAGCTGATTGGAGTTTACAGCAGTGGAGTTACAGTAAACATCTTGTAAAGCAACAAAAAAATTCGAACTATACCAAGAAGATTTGGAAGAGAGCACGGTTCTCACATCAATTATGTAGGATTACATAACCGGGACGCAACTGATTTTACATTTGCTCAAGCGCTGCCACCTAAATAGAGAAGGTGCAATCTTTTGGTCTGGCCAGTCGCACATATTCTGGTTGTTGACTAGCGCTTGCTAAGCTCACTGGAGATCCATAGGTCCAACGCGAGAACGAAGAAGACTCAGAAGACCGACACGCTTCCAGTCGGTTGAAACTGTGGAAAGTATGCCCGCTCGGCTGTAAATGCACACTTCTCTGACGGAAAGCTAACTATACCCATTTGACACCCTTCTCGCTATGGTCCGACCCCGTCAAAGCAGCATGTTCGAAAGCTTACCACCCTAACGCGGACTATATAAGGGGTACAACAACAAGACATCAACATTAAATAGGAAATGTTAATCCGATTCTATAGAAATTTTAGTTACTTTTACTTTTGATTTAGGCTAAGTATACATTGGATTGAAAACTAAAACTTTCATGATCAAAACTTGAAATAAGCGAGAGTTTTCGAAGAATAATAGTAACCAATGTGAACGCTATATGTCTCCTGATGGCGCTAGAAGTGGCCAAGGACAGTTGTATCGTCGATACATGGACTAGACTATACATAAACCAACAACTCCGCTTAACTCCAAAACTTTAAAAGAAAATCTCGTTATGACGCAAGACAAAAAATTATACGATTCATTATCTCCGCTACGAAATCAGTCAGCTAATCGGTCATTCGCACAAAAAAAATCATAATTTGAAAACCCTCCTTAATCCCACCCTAATGTTTACGCAGTCAACAATAGCCGCATCAGCGGTGGGTGGCCAGCAGTGACATTAACTGATTGGTTGCTTAAGTCAGAATGCATCACTGGTATTTAGTTTCATTTAATTGTCATTTCCATAGTCATTAGTGGTGACATGAGTCTACGTTAGTTCGGCGACTTTATACGCTATACTCATACATCCTTACGCTTTGCCGCTCTTCTTAATTATCGCTCAGCTGTAATTGCATCAAAGTAGCCTGAATTCAATTATTTGCAGTATAAGTAGAAACTAAATTTGCTAACGTTTGTCGGCCGGTTTGTCGATCGAATGGCATTGCAGTTGTCACTGCAACAGCATCGATTAAGATCTAATACCTGGCGTAAGAGATTAGTTTTTTATTTAGTTAACGCTTGACTGAGTATTAGCTTACAATGCAGCGGACAAGCATTTGCAGCTGTGATTTAATTACAATCAACTTTAATTGTCGATTTGCATTTAATGTTGCGTTTGAGATCAAAGGTTTCCGATAGATGTCATAAGACTGACCAACCAACCCCTTTTTTACTTTCTCGGCTCATTACATTTGAGCCGAGTTCTTTTGTCAAATATTTTACTTGAGAAAGCAATAACAAAGCAAATGAAACCAGTTATATGCACTACGCACTCGATTGATACCTTAGTCACATGGTATAACAGTTTGGTAGTATTTTTCTAATACTCATTAAGCCTGTTTAAGCATTTATAACAGTTGTTTGTTCGATTCGCCACTTTGAAAAGTTTGTAATTTTATAATTGTAGTAATTGCAAAGAGCTTAGTAAGAGGGTTACATTTTAGAATGTACAAATAATAAAGTCGACTAAATAATGTTCTTTAGAAAGACGTAAACTATATATTTTGAACATAAGTATAGTAACGGTGATCCAAATAGAGGTACATTTTTTTGTACAATTGACCGATCTCGCGTGCGTTGTGTCAAGCTTTACACATCGTTCAACTTTCACTGTAAACAATGTCTTTCGAGCGCTTCACTCGACTTATATTCAGCATAATCGGTCTACTGAGCGTATTATGCGCTACATCATTACCCATCTTGAGACCCAACATTCATTATTGGATAATATTCGACCGAGTATACCACGTCCAGCACACAGCGAAGAACACAGAAATAACAGCCGAAGCTGAGAGAGTACACGAAGACCGTGGAGAGTCGATTTGGCGCCGTTCGCAGCAACTCGGACTGACGTATGGAACAACTTGGCGGATTTTACGACGAGATTGAAAGCGTACAAAATACATCTTGTGCAAAAACTTTAGTCGCTCGCCCTTCCTCTATCTTCACTCTATGGGCTTTTGAAATGATCCAAGAAGATCTGACGTTTTCGAGCAAAACTTTGTTCAGCGGTGAGACTCTTTTCTGGCTCAATGGATATGTAAACAAATAAAATTTGCCACATATGGGACAAAGAGCAACCTGAAAAGATTCAAGAGCTGAATTTTCATTTAGAAAATACAATGATTTGGTGGGCAGGTGGAATTGTCGGCCCTTATTTCTTCTAAAAAGATGCCGGTGAGAATGAAACCGTCAATGGAAATCTTTAACGTGCACTGATAACCAACGAGCCTGAAATTGAAGCTCGTGATCTCTTCAACAATTGGTTTTAACAAGAAAGCAAATTTATTGAGAGAACATAAGTAGTCGATGCGGACAATCCCGCTGCGATTCAGGCCTTGGTTCAAAACATCACGTGTGTCATTCGCCAGTTACCAGTCGAAATGCTCGAACTAGTATTGAAAATTGGACTCAGCGGATGGATAATCTGAGAAATCAGCACCATCACCATCATTTGAAAAACATAATCTCCAAAAAATAAATGGCAAAGAATATTTTTTTAGAATTTGAATTTTCAGTTACAGTGCTTTTTCTTTTAAAAAAGTAGGAAACCTCGAAAAGGATTGCCCCTTAGAAAAAGCAATTTTATTTCACTTAATGCTTTTTAGAATATTTGAAAATCTGACAAAATGGCAGCGATTGAAAAAAAGTGATTCTTTCGCTGTGATTTGTAAAAAAAGACGGTAAAAAAAGACGGTAAAAATTCGCATCTAAACATAGCGAAATGTTTTGTGAATCGGTATCAATTTACAGATTTCGAATATCTTTTATAGATTGGTCAAAATCAGTTTAAAAGTCAAAACAAACACTTTTTGGAGAAAACACGCTTAAAACTGACCGACGTGTATAGTGCAGCCATCAGGGGTCACGAAAGTAGACGACTCATTTAAACCATACCATCAAACAATTTTATGTTCAAATATATTTTAACAAATTATTACGACTTACACCGGAACAAAGTTTAGAACTCGTGGAAACCCACATTCTCTATAGTAATCTTGAAATCTGATTGCCATTTTCATTGGCATATTGCTTTCAGTGTACATTTCAAGGTTAAAAATAGTATATAGGTTGCTCCATGAATCAATATATTAACTTGTATACAATATGACTTTGGTAAGACCGCAGGCAAAGATATAATCGATATTTACTACCAGCAGAGGTATACAGTGAAAATGAGATATCTTGCCAAATAAATTGGTCATACAAGGGATTGGTTAGGATCGGTCAGTAGTTATGAAAGCTATATCCTGCTATTAATGATTTTTGCTTCTTGAGGAGTAAAGAACTTGCACAAATTTTCAGTTGGATATTACAAAATGAAGCTGAAACTAATCATATTGACCTCGTAATACAAATTCCTTTGCTTCCTCTGCTCAACAGCTTACTTTTCTTCTTGATTTTAGGCCAAGCCTATAGTCTATTAATTCGATAATGGTACTGCAACAATGACAATAGTTCATGACCACCAAACACGTTTGTCGTTCGCTATCTTCGCAATCTGCTAGCTTTCAGCAAATTTTCTAGTGTCTGCGCCAAGCTTGTCGTTCACAGACGCTATCATTTTGGCTAACATGTAATCAAGATTGTAGACAAAATTTATAGGCGCTTCCCGGCAAATCAATGGCCAACCAAAGAATGGGAAAATGAAAGAAACAAGTGAACACTATCTGGCAGATATCATAGTAGAGGGACCTCAATTGACATGTGTAATAAAAATTGGCAAATGTCAAACCGCAGAACAGGCGAAGCCTAATAACCAGCATACTATACGCCTACAAACTATGTTAAAATAAATTGGATGCGAAATTGGTTTACCAAAACAGAGAAAGCGAAAAATGTAAATAAAAAGACGAAAACAGCAGCAATGAAGCCCGTAAAATACCAGCTAGTTGTATACCGACATAAATAGTAGAGCGGCAATTTGGCAGCGGAACAAACAGTTCAAGTCCCCGACAGCAGACATTAGGAAATTTTATTATGCGAAAAAGTTAAGAAAAAGAGTAGCAGCAACAGCGTCAGCGTCAGCGCCTTCACAACAAACGTGCCGCCATCCTTTTTTGGCTTCTCGATGTCGATTGTCGGTGATGTGTGTCGAAATGGCGCGGCGTCTACAGATAAGTGTCGCAAGGCGAAAATGAAAACATGCGAAAAAGCAGTGAAATATGGTGCGAAGGTGGGAGGAAGTTATGGTGAAATTTTTTTTTTTTTTGTAGTTTTTTACATTTTACTGGCGGCCGCAAATATGGATCTGTTATGGAGCAGCTAGACAATGAGATGAAGAAAAAGGGGAGAATAAGATAATTCAAAAACATTAGAGAAAAAGTTTTGGTCATTTACACTGGCTTAGGTAATATGCTTGTGATCTCACTGGCGAAAACCCACTGACCGCGATAAATCAAGATTATTGATCTCGAACTTAACAACACAACACAATTTAATAATATAGTGTAGTATTCTATGAGAAGTAAGAAGTAGAAGAGGCCGAGCCGAAAAGTGAAGAGTGACAAATTATTAGAATTAGAAATATTTTATGCTAAAAAAAAGTTTTCAGACAATTTCCTGGTTAAGTTTTGTTTAAGCACTCGTCAAATGTAGGATACAAGAGAAGAAACGACATATTTTAGACCTTTTTAAATAAACTTGAAAAGGCAAGGACGGCAACCTAAAATTTTAGTAGTATTTTAGTGTTCTTCTGTAAAATCCACCATTTTATTTCGTCGATTTCGCATTTCTACTCTAGTAATTTTGTTGTCAAAGATACATCAGACTTTGGAACACCAATTGTTAAAGGTATCGAGAAAATAAAGAAGTGGTCAAATCTAAAAGTTATGACAGCATTTTTTCGATTACTTAGGAGCAAAACATTTCAAAATCAGGATTGACGGTCTGTAAGGTATTTGGTGAGATTGGCAGTGAATCATCATCTGCTATGAGCTACTCCTCTGCGACCAAACTTTTAACTCCGACTTATACGTTCAACAATTCTGATGGAAGCAATAGTCCAAAAGTGGCCAGCTTTCAAGACATGCAGGTTTCAAGACCGGAGCATACTCTTATAGAACCCCCAGAGGTGATCTAGCGACTGACGAAAGAACTCTCCGAGTTGATAGTTCGATATGAAACGAGGTTTCTGACAAGGGGACTCTCTATCGTGCGACTTCTTCAATCTACTCTCACTATGGAGAAGGATCTGGCTTCACCTGGAATCTCTAATTTGCGCCAAACAGCGAAAAGAATATGATAAACTTTAAATTTACACTTTAAATGATAATCATTTACCGCCATAAGATTGTAGATGTGCACAGAGTGAAAACATCAATTAATTTAGTAAATGAAATGAAAGAACATCAAACTCATATTGCTTTCTCTAGAACTATATTCATGTATAGTAACAAATACAAGGTACATACGTACAAACATATCGATTTTCCGCAACTGTCACTTAGTTAAATGTCAGTTGTTTTGAAATTTCAAGGTGCGGCAACAATATTTTCATGACTACCTTCGTAACTTTCGTAGCTTTTGCTTGAGTTGTTAGTTTGCAATTGGTTGGGGGTACGAGAGGGCCAAATCCGCACAGACAGCCGGTCTGTCTAACAATTACTTATAAAGGGACAGAAATGTTTGTATATTTTAGTATATGTGAGTATCTAGTTCAATTTTACTATAAGCGTGACCTTGTAAGTCAATGTATTTCTTTTATTTTCAATAATCTGTTTTGTAAATACTGTTGAATTATGTTAACATTACTTTGATCGCTAGCAAATGGATATGTTTACTATATTTACTTGTTATCTTTTTAAATAAAATCAAAAGTTGCTGAGGTTTCACTTACCGTTCTCAAAAAGCCTTGTCGTTTTTTAAAAACCTCCAAGCATGAAAATTGCACAACTGTAAGGAGAGAAGGGAAAGAAATAAGTGAGGACATGTTGAAAGCTAAATGAATTTTGTAAAAGTAAGAGGATGGAGTCATGTGTAAAAGTTCACGCAAGTGAGAAAATCCTTCGACATATTGCTGATTTGTGCCCACGCCCCGACGGAAGAGGAGGACAATGTGATCAAAAATGTCTTCTATGAGTAATCCAAGCGATCCATCAACCAGATTGTGTTCTAGACGTGCGTACGCTCCGAGGTCCTAGCATTGACTCGGACCACCTTTTTTTTTCAAGACCGGAGCATACTCTTGTATCACCCCCTCAGGTGATCTAGTCACTGATGCCCAGAGCATACTGACATCAAGGAGCGAACGCTTCTCCAGCCTACTGTATGACAGCGAAAGCATGACACCAAGAAATGGTGAACCCAATTCCCCAAACGATGGTAATGGAGCAGACCGACAACGGCAACTCACAATAGCAACAGCAACAATGCGCAGATGAACTTGATTAAAATTTTCACGACGTCGCTATATCATGGACCAGTGTTTATTGATGGTATGATAAATTCAATGGTGGTCGTGGTCAATGGTGGTCGTAGATCACTCCAAGGACGAGTTTCATGAAGGTCGTCCAAAATCAGTTGTTGTTTCGAAAACTATCGATGATTAAGGCAACTATAGGCATTAATGTTACCAGCATACATTTAATATTGCATAAACATGAGACTGTAAAAAAATTATTCACGTTGCATTCAACACAATTTGTCAATCGCTCAAAAATATTTGTGTCGATTGCTTGAGAGAAATGTTAAAAAATACAATAGCGACGAGTCTATGACATCTTGACCGGTGATGAATACACGTATGAGCCCAAAAGTAAACAGCAGTCGACTGTGTGGATGTTTCAAGATGAGCCAAATCCAATGGTGGACTTGTTTTTTGAAAAATCTGTACATGTCGCAACCACATCTTAAGAACAAGGGTGGACAATTAATTCGGAGTGGTACCAAAATATTTGTTTCTGTTTTTTTTTTTAAATCAAGAAAACCAACCACCGAGCTTACACACATCGACTGAAAAAACTGCGTTTCTGAGCATTCAAAACATCGATTTGATGAGTCATCTAGGTGAAGATCATCGTATAGTCCTTAGTTGCAAAAAAAGTAAACTAAGAAGGCAACGTTTTTGGACACCTGAAGAGACGATTGACACGTTCAGAATGCATGTTTTGAGATACTTCAAACAAAGTGGCAAAAGTGCTTTGGCGATTGGTTCAAAAACCTGCGAAAGTGTATAGATCTTAATGGAAATATTTCGAAAAGCACGAAAGCCATTTTTTTTAAGTTTAAGATTTGTTTTTGTTCTTTAATGTTGAAATATAAAAGCAACCCACAACATTGCAAATTGTTGCACAGTTCAGCATACATAATCTCATATCTATAATACAGTATACATGGTGTGTTGAGAGTTTAAATAAAGACTTGAATAAATTGCTAGCATATTAAACATCAACTATAAATATATATATGTTTTCAGGGTAATTCGCTGAAATTACCACGCTCATATACAAGTGAGCAATTAAATACAATATTTTATTAAATGCGTAACATAAACACATGTACAATCATATGTGAGAAATTAAGACGCAATCTGTTCATTAACCATAACACATATTTTTATATGTACATACATATGCATGTATGTATGTATGCACATACTATATGTGTCTATTTATTTGTGCCAGTATCATTTTGCAGACATTTGATAAAATTAATAAAATTGCGCGCGCACCCAGACTGTTGCTGCAATTGGCAAAGTTGACGGGCGCCATCAACACTCGCACGCCATGACGTATACGTAACTTATTCATGTTCATACACTGTGTTTAACTGGCGATGGGAAATTAATTGCACCTTACGAGATTTAATAAGCCAAGTGGTGATGATATTTTAATTTTCGAGAAAAAAATAATGTCAATTATGTTTATTAAATTTTTTTCTATTAAATTAAATAAATTATGTTAACGCAAATTTTACTTTTCAACTGAAAATAAGTTATCTGCCATTAATTTGAATTTTCCACTATTTTTGGACAAAACAAATACGAAATATCATTTAATAACATAATGCAGCGAAGTAAAGGTAGATTTTCGTATTTTTCACTACAAAGAAAATGTCCTCATTTAAATTTTGTGGCGTAGCGCATAATTCATTTTGGTCTTAAAATCTTTAGCACAATGGAGGAGTTTTATGGCTGGCAGTGGTATTTTTGGTGGGTACACTGGCGAGCTTAACAACTGCATTAAAATGTATAGAAGTATTATATAAATATACACATACGTTTACCAAAACCCAGCCAACCTCGCGAACTAACTGGCGATTTTGATGTGCTTCATGAATGTGAACTTCTTTGAAAAAAAATCTTTATCTTGAGTTTGATGGGCCAGTTTGTATGGCAGCTGTATGTTATAGTAGTCCGATCTGAGCAATACTTTCGGAGATTGTGGCATTGCTTGGTTTATAATTTATGTAAAATTTTGTAAAGATATCTTGTCAAATAAAACAGTTGTCCATACCAAATGCTTTAGGGATCCGATCTGAATTATTTCTTGGGATATTGCATCATGGTCTTAGATAAACGATCGTGCCAAATTTCGTGAATATATCTCGTCAAATGAAAAAGTTTTCCATATAAAAACTTAATTTCGATCGTTCCGTTTGTACGCCAGCTATATGCTATAGTAATCCGTTTTGAATAGTTTCTTCGCAGAATACAATATTGCTGTAGATAATAATCCGTATCTAATTTCGTAAAGATATCTTATCAAATAAAAAAGTTTTCCATACAAGGACTTGATTCTGATCGGCCAGTTTGTATGGCAGCTATATCCTATAGTGGTCCAATATCAGCGATTCTAATAAGTGAGCAGCATCTTGGAAAGAAAAGGAAGTTTGCAAAATTTCAGAGCTGTATCTTTTAAATTAATTTGCGAATTTGTAGATAGAAAGTTATGGCTAAATCGACCCAATCCCTAATGATATAAATGTACCGGCATTCATATGAAAATTCTCATAACTAAAATACAAACCAAAAATAAACCCAAGCAAGACACAGGCATGCATAATCGGTCGCATCTACAGAAATATGAAAATTCAACGCAAGAGAAAAATTGTGTGTGGAAAAAATAGACATATCTGCCAAAAGCGGGTCAATGACTTGGCAATTAAAGGCGCCGACAACTTTAACGTTGTCGACAGCGTTAGCGCTACAAGAAATCTATACACACGCAATTGCGAGCGCGTAAATGTACTTAAGGGTAAACATAGGCATGTAGCTCCGGTATTCATGAAAGCGCCAACAAAAGTGACACATTGTATGCGCATAAAAGCGTTGAGACGCACGCCACAGATGCATTCAATGCGGTAAAGAAAAAAAGAGTGTGAGACAAAAAAGGAGTGAATATCCAACAAATAATTATGGTGTTGCAAAAATAATGAACTTCAATTTAATTGCGCTTAGGTTTGTAACATTATTGTTAAAATTTATATTTAAAATAATATTTAAAACCGCAATACTAGAATCAGGCACTGAGCAAAAAAATATAAAAAATATTAAAAAAATAAAAATAAAACAAATCGTACAAATTGAAATTTTTCCTACTGGGTAATCACAAGCACCAGCAAACGCACATAAATAACAAACTGCAAGATTGTGTGGCAACACTGTTTGCTGTTGCAGTCTTCTTGGCATCGGTAAGTGTCACATAAATACCTTGTCAGCTCAATGCAGAGATCAACAAACAACAAACTTGGACGGAAGTGAATATGGTGGAATACAAATACTTTAATGTGTACACTAGGGTGGGCCAAAAAAGCTGATAACGAGTTTGCGGGTTTAATTTAAACTACATATATAAGTAAAGAAATCCCTGCAAGGTAGAATTATATAAATGCGTACATAAGGGTGAGCCAAAAATAAAGCTAATATCGATTTCACGGGTTAAAATTAAGCTATATATAGAAAAAAATATGCATACAAGGCAAAATTTTATAAATGCGTACATTAAGGTGAGCATAATAAAAATATAAAATCGAATATACGTGTTAAATTTAAGCTAAATATAAAAGAACATACCTGCAAAGGAGAATTTTATAAATGTGTGCATTAGGGTGAACCATAAAAAGTCAATAACGAATTCACGTATTAAACTTAAGCTTTGTATATATAGAAAAATATATCTGCAAGAGAGAATTTAATAAATGTTTACATTAAGTTGAGCAAAAAGAAAAACTAATATCGAATTAGACGTTAATAGGGCGAGCCAAAAATGCTTAAAAAGAATTTACGAAAAAATGTAAGCTACATATATATAGAAAACTTTATCCCTGCAAGACAGAATTTTTAGCTCAGTTTTAGATTTTGTCGGTGAGTTTTCAAAATTTTCCAAATAAATAACAGAAAATAAACCGTTTTCACTAAAAATAATAATAAATAAAAAATAATAATAAATAAAAAATACTAATAAAAATAAAATTAACAACGTTGAAAAGTGAAAAAAAAATATTATTATGAAGTGACTATAAATTTTATAATTAGTTATATTTTGGCGCACCCTTGTATCTTACTCAGGTGATGCTGCAGTATTGATAAAGAGTTGTTCCACTCATCTCTCTCTTCTCTATTCTCAAGGTATTATAACGAAGCAAAAAGCCATTTATACAATAAATAATTGCATTTATTATTGCTTATTGAACTTTTGTCCCTTTTATTATATAAATACAAAATCAATAGTTCTCTGACATCGATAAAGATGAGTTGAGCTTGTTTTAGTGCAGCAATAAGAATTTAATTAACTTTAGAGACTTAGGAAATGAGTTGAGTCTAAAATTAGAGAATGTATACGATTTTTTTTTTTTAATTTGTAATAGAATTCAGTAAGTGTGCTTGAAATAGAAATAACAAGAAACAAAAGAAAATCATTAATTTTGATTGCACCAAAGGTATAACACTTTTCACATTTACCAAATTTCATTACAAGAACTTTGATCTGTCAATATATAGTATATGGCAGTTTTACGATATAGTGATTCGATCTGAACAATTTCTTCGGAGACAACACCTTTGGGTTGGTCCATGCCAAATTTGATAGAAATATATTGCTAATTGGAAAAGCTTTGTATGGTAGCTATAAGCTGTTTCGATCTGAACAATTTCTTCGTATATTGCATTATTGCCTTAGGCGATAACCCTTGCCACATTTCGTGAATATATTTCTTCTTCTTTACTCTCAATTGCCTACGCAGTCCAAAGAAGCAGCTGTTGGTAAGAGTGATTCTGTGTTGGATTTCGAGGATGACATTGTTGTTGCTGTTAATACTGGTTCCAAGATAGACCAAATTATCTACTACTTCCAAGTTATGACTGCCAACAGTAAAGCGGGAGCCTATTCACGAGTGCGACGACTATTTGTTTGATTACAGGAGATTTTTCCTCTTGCCCTCGTTCAAAACCAGACCCATTTTTTTTGCTTCCTTATCCTATCTGGAGATAGCCGAACTAACGGCAATGATGTCAATATCATCGCTGTACGCCAGCAACTGTACACTCTAATAGAAGATTTTCTCCAGCAATCAACTGAAGAAGTAACACGACAGGGAGTCTCCTTGTTTGAAACCTCGTTTGGTATCGAAAGGCTTCGAGAGGTTCTTCCCGATTCTGACGGAGCTTTTGGTGTTGTTCAACGTCAGTTTATACAGCCGCATTAGTTTTGCGGCGATCCCAAATTCAGGCATAGCGGCATAAGGACAATCCCTTTTCGTACTATCAAAAGCAGCTGTGAAATCGACGAAGACGTGATGTGTGTCGATCCTTTTTTCAGGGTATTTTTCAAGTTTTCTGTTGTTCAGCCACACTGATAAGGTCCAATAAGTTTGTTGATGGTGGGCTTTAATCTTACACACAATATGCGCGATAGAACGTTACATGCGATGTTGAGGAGACTTATCCCACGGTAGTTGGCGCAGAATGTAGGTTCTCCCTTTTTGTTGTAATATTGCTTACAATTTATATATTTCGCCTTATATTCATGTACATTTTGGCGGCTATCATTAGGTGGAAAATTCTTCACTCTGTGGGAAAAAAATTTTCATCCTCCTATTGCCATAAAAATACAATTCTGATCCAATCGCATATTTATTGAACCATTACAAAGGAAGTCTTTCGAAATTCTACGCGCAACTTGCTTATTTACGAGCATTACATTACGTTTAGTAGTACTTAAACTTTTACGTTTCCACGCGCTTTTACTTGCTGAGGCAAAAGTTTATATTTATTTTGTATAAATTTTTATCTTTTCTGGCTTTAATTGCACTTAAAGTTCGGTTTTGAATTTCGAAAACTTAATCTCAACTTTTTTATTTTATGTTCGTATGTTTTATATACCGCTAGTTTCCACCATACACTTATGTACATACATACTATGTAGGTGTTATTATGTGTGTCACATGCAAGCAGCGCGCATGGCTAGGTGCTTGTTTTACAATATTCACATCTACTCACCATGGAAACTTGTGTGTTCTTGGGCACTAGCACATAGTGCAGCGCATTTGTGAAACAAAAGACACTCATTATACAAAAGTTCTTCTTCTGCACATGCTCTGCAGCGCAGCGAGTGCGCCGCCACCAACAAAATGTCCTTGCCTACCACAAGCTTTTTTACAAAACGTGTCCCTCAACTGCAGCCTGGCTGTGCTTGCGTATGTGTGTGTGGATTGCGCTGCGCTGCGACAGTTTCAGAAGTTTTCTTTTGGTTGTTGGTGCTTTCGTAATTTCTATGCAAACAAAAGTGCATAAATCCATATGAATAAATATATGAACAGCGGAAAATAGTCTATTGGTGTTGCTGTTGTTGATATTGAGTTTATTCTAGTTTCTTTCTGTTTGTGTACTCACAGACGCACATGTTTGAGCACACAGAGAGTCATAGGTACATACATATACACATGTCTATAAATATAAGTGTGTTCTTGTACTTTTGTTCCCATTTTGAGGAAAAAAAAAATTATGGCAGGGAGATATTTATTGCAACCGTTTTACAACAATTGATTTTCTCATACACATTTTGAAATATTCATCTGCTTATACGAGCACACATATGCACATACCTACACAAACATACACAGCAGCAAACGTGTTTCCTCAAGTGCCTCTGTGTATAATTGTAAGTAAAAATAAGCAAACTGCTTGAACTCGACTAATCGCGGTGAGGGGAAGAGTATTTTTATTTAATTCAAACCCTTGCATAGTATCTCTACATGCCACAATAACTAAAGACTGTCTTGAGCTGAAGTATTTGTAGCAGGATTTGTATTCTTGGTCTGAAGTGGTAATCAAGTTGACTAAAACTTTAACTAACTTTAAAGATTCTGTCTTACGAAATAACGCTTCAATAAACTTGATAGACATTTCTATTACTGTGGAAACTAAAGATTTGATGCTGATCCCAAAAATCATCGAACAAGTTTGTGTAGACAAGTGTTCTAATTTCTCTTTCCTCCATCGATTCTAAAGAAAGAAAGAACGGTAATATACTTTTCACTCGCAAAATGTTGGCTAGTGCGTCGTTGTAGAGCAACCGGTATAAGAATTTTTTTCACAAAGAAACTGATCCCACTTAATTTCAACAAATTAATTTTTTTTAATCGCGGATTTAACGTGATATATTCTGATTTCATAGTCAAATATACATATATGGGAAAGAGAGATTACAAAACGAAAATATTTTTGTAACAATTATAGCGATTTGATCATTTTTGATTTTCGTGCCCATATAACATCGTACTCCGCGCGAAAAGAAGCGGTCTACCCAAAATATCTGTAGACCGGTGTAATCTGTTTAGTTTATGTATTTTATTTAAACCTTTTCACACCAGAAATGCACTCCAAAGTTTGATTCATTTATATAGATATTATAGTTCTTAAAGAGTAAGAGTAAGTTTTTCAAAGTAAACAGGACTTTTTGAATCAAGTGCCCCCTGTTGACCATCTATATGTCGACTGGTGCGTTAGAATCTGCTATCTTTATCGATTGTCCAGTGAGAATTTCAATATTAAATTTTGTTTTAAAATTGATGAAACTTTCACCGAAATGTTTCAATAGATGAAACAAGTTTATGGCGTTGATTGCCTAACCCGTGGCAGAGTGCACGAGTGGTTTCAACGTTTTCAAAGTGGTCGTGAGGACATAAATAAGGATCAACATGTGGGAAAATCAAAATCCATTATCACCGGAAATTCCATCGAAACTTTGAGTGAATTCGTCAAAAAATCAGCCGATAAATCATCATTTCAATTCATGGAAATGGAATTGAACAACTCCAAACCATCGATTTATCGCATTTTGACCGAACATTTCGGCTAACAAAAGGTGTGTGCACGGTTTGTTCCGAACAAATTGACTGACAAACAAAAAAAAGTGCTCAGAATCGAACATTCGAAGGGCGATTATTTGACTAAAAATCACATTTTAACCATTAACCGCTCCCGGTTTGCATTTGCCCATGAAAGGAAAGCGTTATGCAGACGTAGAGGCCACTCAAAAGGCTTGCACCGGCATACTGGTGGCCATACCGGCCAACAAGCTAAAACACTTGTTCGAAATGCTTTTGGACCGTGCAAAAAGCTGTATTGAAGCAGGAGGCTATTTTCAATAAAATTAATTGAACTAATTTTGCCAAAAAAATCATTTTTTCTGTTTTTTAAGTCTTATTTACTTTGAAACTCTCTTTGTAATAATAATTTTTGCTATAATTTTATTTTTTGCTACAATTTTAATTTTTGCCATAACTTTCTAGTTTACTATAATGTGTGTTTGCACAATAATTTATAATTTTGTTATGATATATTTTATGTAATTTAGGGTTTACCATAATTATACATTTAATTTTATAGTACATTTTATTATTATAGGTTTTACTGAATTTTGTTATAATTTGAAAGTTTACTATAATGCAAGATTTCACTATAGTTTATGATTTTGTTAAGTTATGCGTATTTTACTTAATTTTAGGGTTTCCAATATTTTAGATTAAATTAGAGTTTATATTTTAATATAATTTTTGGTTTTTCTATAATTTGAAATTTCATAATTTAGGATAAAATTTTTTACCTTACTGTAATTTTAGAGTTTTACTTCAATTTAGATGTCAATATAATTTACGCTGGTTTATGATTTGTAATAGTATATTTACTTAATTTTCAGATTTTCCATAATTTATATTTCATTATGGTATAATTTTTACTATAATTTTCTATTTTCACAACTGAGCACTTGGCTTTGATTTGCTATAATTTCAAATCTTTACTATAATTTTCGATTTTGATATAATTTTGTATTTTCTTATTATTTTAAGTTTTACTATAATTTTAGATTATGCCATAATTTAAGAAGTTACTAGGAAAAAAATTTGGGACTGCTATTCATTAAGTGGTAATAATGCACTTCAGGCCTGTTCCGACTACGCCAGCTGCAGTTTGTTATTTATGCGTTGACTTAAGTAAACGCTATGATGTATTTGTACAGTGCGTTCAGTAAAATTAGTAAACACAGATGAATGATACAAATATACTACACGCGCATACACACAAACATACAAAGTCGTTCGATGAGTTAAGTATATATTCTAACTAAAGACTTTATACAATTATTTCAAAATGTTTGTTGTTTATACATACATATGTACATATATTTTACAAATTCTCATATGTAAATATATGCACGAGAGATAATATAATGAACATATGCACCCAGATTCTACCGCTGATTACACATCTTATGTTTGTAAGTAAAGAGCTTACACACCCATTTTGCCTGTCACTTTCACTGCAATGTCTTCATACGCGACTTTGATTACCTTTCGCGATAACAAGTTTATTAGCGCTTGTGCAAACGTATTCTCACTACATATACATAATATATGTATGTGTGTTACATTTTAATGCCTTCAGTAAGAAGCTTGCACAGATTTTTAACATGACTCACTTCAAACAATGATTGTGAAAGGGGAACCTTCATTTCAGTTTCTTATGTTTTTCTTCAGTCTCTTGATCAATCACAGGTGTATAGAGCAATCATTTCCTCTTCTACCAACAGACTGAAAGCAAAGGTAATTTCAAGTTACAGCAAGTAATTCTGTACCCTTTCTCGAATAAATTTCAACTACAGATTCTGGGTTTACACAGAGAAATTGAAATTCCACAAATTTATTTTAAAATATAGGTGCATTGAAATTTTGATATTTTCATTTTATGTCATTATCATCTCAAATCAATTTTTAAGTCCCAGCCGAAAGCCTCTGCTGCTAGCGCTGCGTTTGCTTTAGTTTATATAATAATTAATTATTATGTAAGCTTTGTATAAATAAATAAATAAAATAAATAAATTTTTAAGTTAGAATTATCGTGCTATGGAGTTTAGGTGCCCCAGTCAATTTCTTAGTACATGATAAGTTAGACGTATCTATACGCTTTAGTGATCAGATCTGAGCAATATATTCGGAAATTCTAGCATTTTCTTGAAGAATAATCTCTGCCAAATTTCGTGAACAGAAGTTTTCCATACAAAAACTTGATTTTCATCGGTACCGGTCCGATGTCGTCGAGATCTTAAATTGAAAGCGTACGAAATACAGCTGTGCAAGAACTGAAGCAGCTTGACTTTCCCAAAAGTCATCGCTTCGCTCTATGACATCTAGAGATTCAAGAGCTTCAAGAGCATTTCATCCAGAAAAATCAAGGGTTTGGTGTTATTTGTGGACTCATTGGTGGAATGATAGAGCCATATTTCTTTAAAAGTGCTGGCAGGGAGAACGTAACCGTCAATAGCGACCGTTATTATGCCATCATAACCGACTATTTGATGCCAAAAAAAGAAGCCCGAAGAAGAAGATCTCGGCGACATTTGGTTTCAACAACAATTTATTTATTGAGAAAATACTTCGGTGGGAAGATAATTTCACGTTTTGGGTCGGTCGATGGGCCATCAAGATCATGTGATATCGCACCGTTAGATATTTTCCTGTGGGGATATGTAAAATGAAGATATCTCTATAAAATGGCATAACCAAGTGTTATTCAATCTCTATTTAATTCGCCTAGTGCTTGTTCGTTTCGCCACTCTTTCAGTTTTTAAGAACTTGAAACAGATTTCATGTATTTTTTAGTGTTGAAGTTTTGGTTTGCTTTCGGAACGTGGTAAGATTTTTAGCCGAATGCTGAAAGTAGATATTTCTATAGCAGTCTCATAGAAAACCATTTTTATCAAATTAGCATAAATTTTATGGCTTACAAGGAATACAAAGACTCAAATGCTTCAGTAGTTCAGCTTCTTTAAGTTTCTCCCCTAGCTTATACATAGTTTTATAGCACTGTTGCTCGTCTAACTTGTGCTCAAACCAGTTGTGCATACTTGCACCCACCTCTACTGTACATTTTGCGTGTATATACTCGCACATATATGTATATGTATGTATGAAGGTCCTTACCAGTTGCTTGGTTCCCCATGTGCGTTTATATTTTATTTATTGCTTCCACTTTGGACAGGACTAGGTGAACGTGAGTCTTCGCAACTACTCTAAGACAATCAAATTGCAGACAACAGAAAAAAGCAGTTTCATGCTTTCATGCATTAAGTTCGCTCACACACTTGCATAATTAGGTTAGAAGTACTTTATTCACTATATAAATACATAAATAAATGCGTGTATCCTTAGCTGGCGTTTTATTATGCCCATATATAGTATATTTAATGGTATGACATAGAAACTCGCATAAAAAATATTATTGTCCTACATTCACTATGAACGAGGTCCTTGATAGTTCGACGCTTTGAAAGCGAAACTGAAAATTGATATAAATATCACTAGTACTTCACTAAGGAAACAACAGCAAAATAATCGAGCATTGTTAGTTGCTAAGCTGGCAGCTAACAGTGGACAAATATGGTGTAGTACTCACTGAATTAAGTGATATTTTGATTGATTTGAGTTTTGCATTATTGGAGCATAAATAGTTAACATATGGAGGCTATTTTCTATCTAAGCGATTCAAAAAAAGGCAAACTAAGAATGATCCCAGGCTATTAAGGAAGTAAAATTGATTTCGCCTAAGTTTTAGTGCAGCTCATCAATCCTAGTTTTTTAGAAGTCCACTCATTTTCAGTTTCACTTAAACTGTAACCCGAAACTATGGTAGGAACAAACGTTTTCAGAATGACTTATGAACTACCGACATACGTTCGAGTTTTAGATCGTTAGTAAGAGAAAATTTAACCGAAAATTCTTTCACAATGAGCGAATGTTCATGAAAACTTGAAAACGTGATATGAAAATCTGCTCACAACGACGAATTTTTGTTGAAAAAAAGTCTGCTTTTAGGCAAACTAAAGTTGTAGTTGTTTCTTTCATGTCATATGTATATCAAATAACCACTCCGGAAAAAGCAATATAACACAATTAGGACAAAAAACAATTGACGGAAGGAGCTAAATATCATACGAAACTGTAAGCATAGGGCAAATCACAGGAATGATCGCAGTAATTTCAAAAATCCTTTTAAGGAAATAATTTAAAAAAAGCCTTGTAAAGTTTTTGAAACTTATTAGTTTTCTAATTTATTTATTTTTTCACATTTCGAAACAATTTGATGAGAAAATATCATCTGATCAAATTTGACCCGCACTGGTTCATTTAAACTGCGCGAACAAACTGAGTGGTTTAAAGCATTTTGAAAAATATTAATTTTCGATGTTTTTTTTATTTTTTTACATTTCGAAACAATTTGATGAGAAAATATCATCTGATCAAATTTGACCCGGACTGCACCACTTAAACTGCGCGAACAAATTGAGTGGTTTAAAACATTCAGTGAAATTCCTGAAGTCATTGAAAACTTATCTCATGTGTGCCGTCCAACTACCACTTTTATTGACGATAACATCGAAAAAGTTAAAGAAACAGTATTTGAAAATCCTCGTTTTGGCATCAGAGAGATAGCACAGGAACGCAACATTTCTTAAGGATCCATAGCAAAGATTTTAGTAATGTTTTAGATATAAAGAGTGTCAATGTTAAATACTTTCAGGTTTCTTGTTAAATCTCATGCAAAAATTGCGACAAGTAGAGATCGCAAAAGAAATGCTGGAAAACATAGTAGCTTCGACCTCTATATTCATCAAACGCATCATTACTGGTGGCGAGAAGTTGTAATTAAGTTCTTCTCTCCAACAAAGGTTGGAGGTCTCCTCTCACTCTGCTTCTCCCGGCGGGTACTGTGTTGAATGCTCTCAGAGCTGGAATGTTTTCATCCATTCGGATGACGTCGTCGTATATCTCGTACAGCTCATCGTTCCATCGACTGCGGTATTCGTTGTTGCCAATCTTCAAATCAAAATCTTCCGCAGAACCTTTTTTTCGTAAACTTGTAACGAATACCACTCCGATAAAACCACATTAAAGACGCTCAAAAATCAAAGTGATGATTTGGTGAGTCAAATAAGGAATACTACTTGGAATTTGAGACATCTCGATGGACTGGATGGGTGTCAAAACATTCACGGAATTTTCACCATTCCAACCCGCCGTCATATTCTAGCATAACTGCAACTGAATTTTTGGCCAAACACCAAACGAGAGACAACGCTTTGCAGCCGTATTCGCCAGATTTGGCTACCTAAGTATTTTTTCAGTTTTCGAAACTGAAAAATTCGCTTCGGGAAACGAAAAAATTTTGATCAGAAGGTTTTTAAGTTTTTCGTTAAAAAAAAAAAATACAACAACTACAATTTTCAAATTTATAGATAAGTCTGACTTTTTATTTGAAAATTATGCTTGTATAGCGCACTGTACCTCATTGGTGTTCTAGTGGAATATTTTCGCTATTTTCTACGTGTCAAAGCTGCATACACACATAATTACATGTACACACACACATACACACATTATCATTGTTCTTAGTCCGAACAATGTTTAAGTTGCGGTTGTGCAATTTTGTTCTGTTGTTGTATCGCATATTTTATATTCTACCATACAATAATTTTTTTTTGCAGTGTTACCGTTGTTGCACTTGTTTTGCCTCTATCATTCGCTCTTATTGTTATTGCCGATGGTGATGGGGATGTCTGCAAATAAGTAGGGTTGGTGTCGCTTCGGTGTGGTTTTTTTTTTTGTTTTTGTTGTGTGCTGTTAATATTGAAGTACTCAGAATTGTTTTCCTAGCCACTTGAAAATATCCTGCAGACGTAAGCGAAAGCAGATGCAAAATAGAAAGCATGAAAAGTTAAAAACAGAAACAAAGCAACAAGATTGGCACATCAGGTACAACGGAAAGTAAAAATAAAGCAACCACTAAGTCTTGCTTGGCAAATGGGCTGACACATCAAGCAATTCATCAAGTCGATTTGCTAGCTGGTTGGGCGATTGGTCGGTTAGTAAGCAACAGGAAGTGCATGTGTACTTAAAATGCGGGCAGTTAGAAAGTCTTAATGCATTTATAATTTTCTAAGCCCCTACTCTGCCGAACTGGTATTACGTAGTCAGTTTTAATGCGACTCACTTTCGCCTCATTCGATTATTTTCATTTTCTTATAATTAATTTTTCCAATTTCCATAACCTCGTTGAGATTTACACACGCTACGAAATGAACGCATTTGGTATTAATGCGACCGTGTAAGTCGACGCTGAGCAACACCAAAAGCACCGTCTGGATGGGGAAGGACCTCTCCGAGCCGTTCGATACCAAGCGAGGTTTCAGACAAGGAGACTCCCTATCTTTTGATTGCTTCAATCTATTGCTGGGGAAACTAATTCAAGCATCGCGCCGTTAATTCGACTTTATGCAGACAGTATAATAAAGCGAAGCGTATGGGTCAGGTTGTGAACGAGAACAAGACGAAATATCTCCTATCATCAAAAAAACACTAATCGCATTTGCGACTTGGCTCACTCGTGACTCTCAGCCGTTATAATTCTATGTCGTTGATAACTTCGTCTATCCAAATCCAACACAGAATCACTCTTGCCAACAGGGGCTTCTTTGGACCTAGTGGACAACTGCAAAGTAAACTCTTTCTTGACTAACAAAGATGAGTCGGCCTTAGGGGTGTTCGAGAGAAAGGTTTTGCCGAAGATTTTTGATTTTTCTGTCTGGGACCAATCCTGGATAGCTGGATAGGAAGCTTTCATGGAAACCAAATATCGAAGAGAGAGTAAAAAAAGGCATCGATTGGCTTGTACTACTGTAGAAGAGTCATTGGCAAAAGGTGGGGTTTCTCATCGAAACTGGTCGTTTTGGTTCTACGACACCATAGTCAAGCCAATTATATCTTATGGAGTCTTTATATGGATGTCATCAGCTTGCGTGGTACGCTAAGCTGCCTGTGGACATCGCCGAAATATGTATGGTTTCGAAAGTTGCCATCAGACCCACGAGAGACTGCGTTTCTAAAAGAACACGGGTCTGAATACAAGGAAACCCCCTCATTTGACTTCATACCGGATCACTTGGATCATGGATTCGCCAAACCGAACTCTGGCGGCTCTTTCTCTACCCATATACAGGCGAGAGAGTTGTGGATGGGAAGAAGTCGTTAGAGGAGAGGGACAGCGGACTTCTTCTACGCTGGGCCACCATCGGTACTATCGCAAAGGCCTTTTGGGTCAAGTTCGAAGTTCGAAGTTCACAAGAGATCTAGTTATCTCTTTGTATTCCATAATTCTAACTTCTCATTAGTTTTGGGGCTTTTAATGAGCCATTGTCCTATTGGCGTCCATGTAGTAAGGATTCCCACCTACCCAACATCATCTGCAGAAGCGGTGTAGAAGAAAATGAGGAGAAAACCAGTCAACACTTCCTTCTTGAAACGTAAACACCCTACGTCTCTACTTAGGATATCTTACTTGGATCTAGCAGCAGGGAAATTTTCCAATCCAATTTTTTAACAAAATTTCACGCGAAAAGCTCTTTATTTAATTGAAAAGCTTTCACTTGTAAGCTGCGCAATTTTCATGCTAACCTATAATATAATATAAAAAGTAAATTACCGTTAAATGGAAATTTACCGCTTATATACACAATATTTTAGCGGTGAACACAGGAGAACACTGCTACAAACTCTTGTTGCACGCCACAACGCATTCGGTGGCACCTCAATTTGACCTCCAAAACGAAAATGACTAAATACCGCCAAAATGTCACAGCTAAGCAACCACCACAACCACAAGAGAGTGGTTAGCCCCCGGTCGGGAGGCACACTTCAAAATTACGCTTAACCAATGCCCACATTGCTTGTATTGCCCAGAGGCGCAGAAGCCGAACAACATAACAAAATATACGAAATCAGCGTGGAGTAAATAACCGGTAACGGTAAAATTTGCATATGCGTCACATGTGTATATTTGTACCAAAGAAAGATGAGGGGAGAGTCGAGAGGTACATGTTTTTCATATATTATATATTTTTACTGTGTTGCCACTTCACGCGCCACTTGCTCGGAGGCGCTCATCATTATACGCTGTTGCTGCAACATTTCTGTCGAGTTTTCAACTTGAAAATTTCAGCTCGTGCAATTGTATACGAATATACAAAATATATATACATATTTACAGTAACATATATAAAATAATGCGCACTTGGTTTTGTGTTGCAAGGATGCGTGGCTTCAATTCGCATGATGCTAAGAATATGACGAGGTGTGGGGTGGGCGTGTGCCATGATAATGGAGTGAGCTATTGAGTGCCGCGCGTGCCTCAGTGTACTCGACGTACTCGTGCAGCCATTTCTTTGACGCAACAACAACAACAACAATCACAACAATAAGCTAAAATATGATGGTTATATTATGGAGGATTTTGACAAAACAAAAATATAAAATGGAATTTTTGTGCGCACGAAAACAACGCCGCGGCTAAAACAGTCATAACCAGAAGAAGAGTCCCACAATTAGCGTTAACATAAATAACATTGTCAGCATCACGCACTTAGTGTGTACATACATATGTACATATGCGGTTTTAATGTGTGTATGTAGCATGTTGTTGAAGCGTAATAAGCCACGTTCCATATTAAATGACGAAATGCAGCGGATATGACTGGCTGTATGTATTTTTATATACATATGTACATACTTATAGGCTACTGAACTTAACCGCTTAGCTGTTGTGACGCTCCAGATTCAATGTTTGTGAGACTTATAATAGGGGCCAAAGCAGTAATGATAAAAATAACCGTTCCCGGTCTACGTAGGGGCAACGGATCCGGACTTTCATCCGGCCAAGATTTGACAGATTCAGAATTTCTTTTTTCACCCGCTACAAGAACAACATAATGGTGTGTTTAATAAGACATTAACGAAAAATTATTAACTATGTACTTATACATACAGACAAACTGCCATAAGTTTCTGTTATTTTATTTTTTTAGCATACTAAATACAGCTTATGCAAGAACTTAAGCCGCTTGATCTTTCCAAGCGACATCTCTTCGCTCTATGGGCTCTTAAAAAGTTCGAAGAAGATCCGATATTTCCGAGCCAAATTTTGTTCAGCGATGAGGCATATTTCTGCCTCAATGGGTATGAAAACAAGCCAAATTGACGCATTGGGGACACGACAGTCGGGTCTACGAAAACCGGAACGGACCCGGATTTTTATCCGGCCAAGGACAGAATTCCGCCGTTACAACAACAACAACAATAACAACATTATGGACGAAGAGCAACTTGAAGAAATTCAAGAGGTGGCACTGCATCCAGAAAAAAAAGGTTTGTTGTGGTTTTTGAGCCGTTAGAATCATCGGTCAATATTTCTTCAAACATGATGCCGGTGAGAACGTAACCGTCATTATAACCGACTATTTGATGCTTGAATTGAAGCTCGTGATCTCGGCAACATTTGGTCTCAACAAGACGGCGCCACTTCTCACACATCACATCAATCAATGGATTTATTGAGAAAACACTTCGGTGAGCAGATAATTTCTCGTTTTAGGCTGATCGATTGACCATCAAGATGGTGTGATATTACACCGTTAGACTTTTCCCTGTGATGATATGTAATGTCAAAAGTCTATGTGAACAATCCCGCTTCGATTCAGGAGTTGGAGGAAAACATCACGCCAATCATTCGCCAGTTATCAGTCGAAATGCTCGCACCAGTCATCGAAAATTTAAACTCAACGGATGGACCATCTGAGACGTAGCCGCGAGAAAGAGATAATCCTCAAAAAAAAATGCCAAAAAATGTTTTTTCGAATGATAATAAAAATTCCTCATTAAATTTGGAGTTTCTGTTCTATTTTTTATAAAAAAGTAGGAAACGATTCTACCACTGATCAGAAGCAGTACTCCCCGTTTCTATTAATATTGAGGTGATGTTCGAATCAAAGAATTTTTGTGACTCATTTAATTTGTGGGTGAATTCGACGAGCCATGTTCTCCCACACGGATCATAAACCATAATCCAAAGGGATTATAAAATCTCGATTTCCAGCCGGTCAATCATCTGCCGCTATAAAACCAGGAATACTGATTGATGGTTTTGCCTTTTGTACTAAGCAGAGTCTTGCTACAATTGCCAATGCTCTCGATGGAAAAAACTTTTTCAACAGTGAGAATTTTACCATCACAGAAACCGCGTGCCTATGTTGAGCCAATTTTGCTTCAAGACCAATGTCAGAAGATGGACAGTTTCGCGACAGTAGGCTGCATTGTGCAGATAATTTCAAATAATTCTGGAGATGGATCTGGTCGATATATTCATTAGCCTCGACATAATTTTCTGTTTTCTAAAGGGATTTCTAAAATAGCGTTCGTGAACCGTTTTCATGTCTGAATTGGTTCAAACAACTTTTCTGTTATCAGCTTTCTGTTATCAGCTCCAAAAGCATGTCGAATGAGTGTTTTAGCTCGTTGGCCGGTATGGCCGCCAGTATGCCGGTGCAAGCCTTTTGAATGGCCTTTACGTCTGCATAACGCTTTCCTTTCATAGGCAAACGCATTTTTCCGGAAAGCAAGAAGTCGCACGGTGCCATATCAGGTGAATACCGGGAGTGGTTAATGGTTAAAACGTGATTTATGGTCACAAGCGTCGATCGATGAGACGACGCATTATCGTGCAACAAAACAACGTGCACACGCCTTTCGTAAGCCCAAATGTGCGATCAAAATACGATAAATCGATGTTTTGGAGATTCCATTTCCAAGAATTTTAATGATGATTTCGGCTGATTTTTGAAGAATTCATGCACAGTTTTGATGGAATTTGATTGGCCCACGTGTTGATCGTCATTTATGTCCTCTCGACCATTTTGAAAACGTGCACTATAGCAGATTCTAACGCACTAGGCGACATATAGATGGCGCCACTAGGGGGCGCTAGATTCAAAAAATCCTGTTTACTTTGGAACGCAACCTGTAGTTCATCCATGCATAGCGTATGAATCATATTAAAGGTCAAATATGCCAATTTGGTTGTTTGTCAATGATTCTGTATTCCGGAATTTTTTTATACGAAAAATGTCTTACGGGTTCAAATCGGGATATAAGGCCAATTTGTAAAACCTATGCTGACGCAGCTTCACAGACACATCAAGAAACACCATTCTAAAGTAAAAACGTAATGGTCCTCATATTGGCGATAATAATTTTAATTTGTTGTTGTAACTCGTACCTGATCGCTGTTAGGATGGTAAGGATTAGATAAGTAGTCATCGAAGTCATCCAATGGTAGACCCAGAAGACGTGCTGTTTCGGCGGGTTCGGACCAAAAGGGGATAGGGGGCAAACGTGTAGGGTTAGCAGCGCATCCAAAGAGATGGCTAGAGTTATGGGAGGCTTCATGATATGTCAGGGTCTATTCTGGAGTATATAGAACAAAGCTGTGCATGGGTTACTGTTGTTGTTGCGTCACATATCTACCGAAATTACAGTACTTGGCCGGAAAAAATCCAGTTAAGTATAACACCAACAA
The DNA here is from genome assembly GCF_001853355.1 of Bactrocera latifrons. Classification (NCBI taxonomy): domain Eukaryota; kingdom Metazoa; phylum Arthropoda; class Insecta; order Diptera; family Tephritidae; genus Bactrocera; species Bactrocera latifrons. The sequence continues at coordinate 105,085 of NW_017535374.1, forward strand.
GTTTGAAACCAAGTACGTCATTCACTAAGAGAGAATCGGTAAAGGTATTACTGGGTCTACTGTAAATGGCGGTCAGTGCATGTGTAAAGTTATTTGCGCCCGAAATCTGGTCGGCGTATTGTTTTAATGTCTTCGACGTAGTTTAGTAAGGACTTTTCAATGTTCCTAGGAGACGGTTCCGCTACACCCTAGCACAAACTGATTGGAGAGAAGTTGCTTACGCTCCTAGGTCATTATGTTTTAATATGGTGTGGTAGGCTTACGATTGATCTAACCCATATACAAACATACATAGGATGGGCAACAGTTTGTTTTTTGGTAATGGTCAATTATAATATAGATTTGGTATCATGAATGGAAATTTTGTTCGTACAAAAATCTATCGCTAAATTACTTACCTCATCTTTAACTATTTTGCTCATGCACACATGCATATTTACACATACAAATTCATAATATATAGAACATTTTATACAAAATGTATTATTTAAAAAATTTCTTTAAGAATTCAGCACAACTTCTAATTGGAAATTCGCAAACACACATACATATAAATATGTAAGTACGACGAAGTTTGTTTAAATAAGTCTCGTATCATTCTCTCAGATGCAAATTTATTTTACAACTACATAAATTAAAGAGCGCTTTCATTTACGTGCACACATATCTTGATAAAAAATTAAAACATATCACCGGCTTTTATAAAAAAAAACCAAAATGTAATCACTTTTAACCTAACTTCGCCGCTATCTCACACGATTTTGATTGATAATGAATTCCATATGAACCAACACTCCCCCCACGAATTGAAAACACAACTGCAAAAAACGCCCAATTAATAAAAGCCAAAACCTCAGCGCTGCAGTAGCAGACACCGCGGCCACAGCAGTATATTTCATACACAAAAGCCGACGCGGCGTCAGCAGTGACTGCAGTCGCTGGTGTTTTTCAATCAATTCTATTTCCATTTTCTACACTTCTCGCGCAATCGGAAACAAACACAAATGCAAAGATAAGACAAAATTAGTGCTGCGCTCTCGCAGACTACCTCGCTCACTATCTCTCTTTTCATTCATTCGTTCGACGTGTGCTCCACACGCTCACGTAACGTTTTCTTCGTTGCGTAGCACACGTGGCCCCTTCACTGCTGACTCCCCCTTTTCAAACTTTCGTCTCATTTTCGTCTCCGCCCCCTAACCGCACTTTGCCCTTTGAGCATTCGACATTTTATCTTTTAAATAATGTAGTACCTAAAAAGGCGGGGTACTAATAGATGTAATTTTAATTATATACATACATATGTACATTAAATTTGATAGTCTACAATGTACACACATCTATTTTTCGCAATATGTCATATATCTATGTTAATACGGTGCAGATTTCCACGCTTACCTGCTAATTGCTGCCGCTGCCTTTTCCTCTTAGCCACCACCGCTTTTTTGGGCCCCGCGTATTTCGTACTTCTACTGCGTATTGTTGCAATACTGTTATTTTTGTTGTTGTTCGATGCTGTTTACGTATATCCCCAATGTTTTGAACTACAACAAATGTGTTTCTGCACTTTTCAATTACTAAATTTTCTCACTTTTCACACACACGCTTATATTACTCACTTCATTTGGCAATTTTGTGGCTTTTACACTTAAATTTTGTTACAGATTTTTTTTTTAAATTTTTTATGTTTAATTAATGCAATCTCTGCACAAATTTATACAAAAATTCCTTCTGCTGTGAAATTTTCTATTTCAACTTCGTTTGAGAACTTTATTATTGTCAAATTTTTTGACGTATTTCAAAGTGAAATTTGAATTAATGATTGTGTAGTGGCAAACTTACTTTTGCGGTAGCTAGTACTTTTTTTTTTTAACTCTTTACACGTTGTTGGCTTTTCATCAATTCTAAATTTGGTTAATATACATTTGAGTTGGAAAGAAAATTATATTGTATCGCGCAAATTGCCGTCTACACACGTCCGTTCGTATCGAGCTCCAATTTTAACTTGGAGAATATTTCTATAAAGTGCAAACTTTGACAAGTGGTTTCGTCGACATTCTCAGTCGGCGCCACCGTCGGTAGTCATATTGCCACTGCACTTGTGCCAGAGAATGTTTGTGTATTCTGCTTTAGTCTCCAATTGCTCCGACGTCGGCGCAATCGTCTGTCAACGTCGGCTATTTGGTCGTTCCGATTTGAATTTCCAATGGGTTAGTTCGTTTTTTACTCAAAATTTATACGTTCTCTGTTTCTTATCAGACATTTAACACATGTCCCTTTTATTAACCGTTTATTATTTTCAATGCTCAATATGACATTCGTAAACAAGAAATTAACGTAGTCGTAACGTAAAGTTGGGTTATGTCTTTGCTAAAAGTTGGCACAGATGTCGCTGCCTTGCTTTTTAGTTTATAAAACTATTTTTACTTTTAAAATATTTACATTAAGTTATTTAAATACGTAAAAGCAGAGAGCAACCTAGTATTATATAAGCTAAATCAGAAAAAGTTTTCAGCAAATAGAAAAAAATATTATATGCTAACAAATAAACATACATAACAAATTTAATTAGATTGAAACAAAAAAATAAATGTATTTACAGACATAAATATGTATGTGCATAAATAAACGCGTCAATCAATCATAATAAGCATATTTAATTATTAAGAAGCCGTGAATTTGTTAAAAGCCAAGCAGTTATATTAATATTAATTGAATAATTTCATTGGTAGAACTCTACATATTTATAAATTTAATTAATTAAAATTGTTAAAATCAAATATGTACAGTTGAACAGAAAATGTTATCACGCTCATTGATTATGAATTGCCCTGTTACTGAGTATCTCTTCTTACGTTATCTCATAACGTTTTGACAAATAACTATGCGTTACGTCATGTTGCCGTTTGTTATGAACGAAAGCTCCAATTTATTTCAATGGAAAAATCGCCGTCGTCGAGAGTTGATGTTAAACGCAGAACGCAAAAATATAGAACACATTTTCGCTTAAAGTGCCAAAGTGAAAAAATATAACAATAAAAGAAATTCACTGAATCAAACGAAGTGAAACGAATCGTGCGAAGGAAGAGAAAATTGCATAAAATATTCATTTATTTTTTGTCACCGTAAACCAGTTGTGCAAACATTTTGAGCAGATCTGAAATTGCAACCTTTCCAGAATAATCTGACGAATTGAAGTTCAACTAATACATAATTAAACTAAAGTTCATTAATTTTAACAGAAAATCTGTCTTGCAATTAATTAAAATAGTGGGGCACGAAAACTTTCTGTGCAGCTAAGCGGTATTTTAGTGAGGGGTGCATTACATAAGCGTGCGGCAGGAAGAAGTGTTTTTCGTCAATCGCTTGTGTAATAATAATTTTCCTTGAATTCAAAGCGGAATCAAACGAAAAAGTTAAGAAATCACAGTACGTGAAGCGGGCGGTACTCCCGTCCTAACGGTGTGAATTCTTTGTGTATTTTTAGCCGCCCCCCCATTTACTCGCATGCTACATTATCAAACAAGTCGTGAGCATAAGTTATATTTTTGCAATTTCGTAAAGCAGTGCTGCGAATAAGCACATTGTGTGTTTGTGTGTGTGTGCTACTACGCTTGGTTGCCATCATATTTACGCGCACGAGTTGTAGGCACTGTCATCGTAACCAGTCGTCGGCTGATCCCCGCTAGAAGCGACGCAATACAATTTCACAATATCAAACCACTAGAAATAAAGTACCTACAGTAGTGGAAACGTTTTCGAAAACGTGTTGCTTTGTTTGCCGGTCCTAGTTGCTACTATATACTTTGTATCCACCCATTTTTTTTTTATTGTTTGTGAACGACAACGAAGTGCTATAAAAACCGGCCATCGCCGGCAATTTTGCTTTCTCTATTCAATTGTGTATTGAAATTTGAATTTATTATACATTTGCGGAGTGCGGAAAAAGTTCTCGCGTGATTATGTCCCAGAATCAGCGTGACACTATAATACATTTAGTTGCTGGCGGGTAAGTGTTTTATCAATTTGCGTATTTCACATAATTGGCTTATTTAAATTTCACGTGCTCATATATATGTATATAGCATATATGTATGTATATTCTAATGGAAAGTTACCAATTTATACATACCATATAAATATGATTTATAATTGCACAAGTGTATTTTTATTATATGTCTGCCCCTTTTGGAGTCCTATTGACAAGTTCTTATCAGAAATAACATATTGCAGATGATTTTTAATTTTCAGAAAAGAATGAAAAAATAATAATCAACGATTAATGATGCAACAGCGTAAGCTTGCACTCACATTATTTATTATTACTATTACTTAACATTATTTCTTTATAACTACTTTGTGGTGCTACGCTTTTGCTGTGTTTCTCTCCGCCATAACCTTACCTAATCTACACGATAATATTTGATAGCTTAATATTATATTTCACGTCCACTCAAACTAATAATGATAGTTCAATATGGGATATAGCGGGGGTTGGGTATGGAATACGTGCCCTCAATTACGTCGCTAGGAATATCAGCGAAAATTATAGTAAAAATCGCAAAAGTGACCTGTGACACTATTCCAAATTGGACGTGCTATTTAGAAAAAGAAAGTTTTATTCTAAAAATTTATTAGTAAAAATAAGGCAATTAATTTAATGTATTGCAAAAATAAATGAACACGCCCGTTTCACGTGCTGCCATCGTTTTAGGGATAAGCAGGCTATGTTTTTTATTTGCAAAAATAGCTTGATAATAGAAAGCGAAAAGATAAGGAAATTTTTTCTAAAAAAAACTAATTTGAAAGCAATAATATTGACGTCAAGAAAATCGAAGAATGTGTGCTGTTGGCAGGGGAGTGAAAATTACGCACTCTAATGTGTTGAACACAATGTTCGCTACAGACTGCGAACGACATCTGCCAAATATTAAAATACACACGTTCTTATGCAAGAACCTATTTTGACAGCTGCACGACTACACGACAGTTGTCATTCTCCCTAACTTCAATTTAATCCTATTTTTGCCAACGACAGTAGGACGGCAGTAGAGTTGACAGTAGAATGGAAGATAGAGAGATAAGGTAGAGTGGTGATGCCACAAATATGTAAAATGTAAAATTATTCACAGCTCTAACTAACTTGACGATATTTTACAAATAAAAGCATAAAATATCTCTGTTACATCATTTATAATAACAATTGATAATTTAAAACAAATAAATTTACCTATTTACTTATTTTTTGCATAAAAAATTTCACTTAGAACAAAATATTAAAATTTCATTGAAGTACAAGGTATTAGTATGGCCACATCGAAATTGTGTACATGCAAAATGGACAACTTCGTTGTTTTGTGTACATGCCGGCCATTGTTATGTTGCTGCCCTCTCACAAACGTTCAAGTAGTAGGATTCACAACGCCGTTTTCAGTTCATTGTCGTGCTGCTGCAGTCTGTCGCGAGCATTGTGTTCAACACATAAGTAAATTGTCATAGATGCATGTACAGGGTGGCTGATGAATTATGCTACATTAAGAAACTCAAATAATTTTTTTTTTCAGTGTATGGAATTCATTTTTCTTTTATTCATGTTAAAGCTCATTCAATTTTATTAAATATAGCTTAATTAGTTTTAAAAATGATGGAATTAAATGCCCCCCCTTCTCGTTGGTGCATGTGCGGCATCTTACCAAAAAGTTGTTCATTACTGCTCGGAGAGTTGAGACAAGAATAGCCGCAATTGTTTCTTTTGTTGGCCGAAAATTTGTTGGTTTTGTTTTGTAGACTTCCTGTTTGCAATAACCCCACAAGAATAAGTCAGGTGCAGTAAGGTCAGTCGACCTGAGTGGCCAACGGAATGTGGAGTTTTTGGATATCAACTTATTGGGAAATTTTCGTCGCAATTCTGTCATAACAGKTTGGGCTATGTGAGGAGCTGCACCATCTTGCTGAAACCACACAGAGTTGAAAGAAAAAGTAACGGTCTCCAGTAACCGTAACGGTGTGACCGTTTTCTTCGAAGAAGTAGGGCCCGACAATGCAGCGTGATGAAACTGCACACCACACTGTGACACAAAGTGGATGCAATTTCGTCTCATGGATCATATGTGAGTCGGAAGCACTCCATATTCGACAATTTTGTTTGTTTATGTTGCCGTTTAAATCGAAATGGGCCTCGTCAGACATGAAAAGACAGTTCAACATGTTTCCATCCTCTTCCACCATTTGAAGCATCTTCTGGCCAAATCGGCAAGTCTGCAGCGTTCAGTTTGTTGGCCATTTGAATTTTATATGGGAATAAGTCCAAATCTTTTTGCATAATTGACTGTAATGATGTCTGCTTACACCCATTTGAGTAGATAAGCTTCTTGTTTTGTATGGCAGCAGCTACAGCAGCGATTGTTTCCTCCGTTCGAACTGAAGGGTTTCGATGGTAAGGTCTTCTGTTGACTGTCCCATGCTCGGCAAAATTATTTACAAGTCTCATTATGGTCCATCTGCTCGGAGGATTGCCGCCAAACGTGCGCCTATACTCTCATTGAACCGAAACTACGGACTCCAGGGCGTGATAGCGGCGGACAATCCAAATTCTTGTTTCAGTGTCCCAGTTATCCATTTTTTGTTAAATGTAAAAGTCAATCTGCAAAATAAAAAAAAATTAACCAGATTCATTAAATAGAAAAAAGTTATTTAATTTTTTTTGGTAGCGGCTTTCATCAGCCACCCTGCACTGGTGTATCTATGTAAACAGTTAGCAAAGTGTAACGCTTAAAACTTATATATAATTTTATACTTAATTATAATTTGGCTCGTTGCGCAATTTTTTTTCATCTGATAAATCGGTAAATATGCTTCCTATCGGTTTATTGTAACCAATTTTTTTTATTTTTTTTTTTAGATAGATTCTTTGTATGGGGTACCCAAACATGCCGTCTGTAAGCAGTCTGTGCTAAGTGCTCTTGTAGATAATTTAGTCTGCTTTTAACGCGTTATAAATAGCATAGTACTCACTGATTTGATAAGATTTGATAACAAAATAATAATACTTTAAAATTTTTTACTAAATGCTAACTTAAGTGCATTATTTTTGAAAAAATATGTGGAAAATTCCCAAAGTAATAGAAATGTGAAAAATAAAAAAAAAAGCAATTAAACACACTTAAAAAAAGTTCTGACAATAAATATTGCAGTTTTGTTTTGTTATATAATTTATTTTGTCTATTTTTTTTGTTAATTTTAGCGACTTGATTTGGTTGCTCGATAAATTATAAAAAATACAATTTTTTTCCTTTTTGTTTTGTTCACCATCTTTAATACTTTACTGCTGCACACGTCTTCGCAACAAACTGTAAATGGTTGTTTTGTTTATGTTTTAGATTTACATACATATACATTATTTTCGGCCTATTTGTTGATATACAAAAAATTGTTTTCAATTTTGCTGTATACCACATACATATGTATTAGATATTGTGTGTGTATAATATACATACATTATAAGTATTAATATATATACAATTGTATATAATGTATTTATAATTTCCACTCTGTGGCAACTATGCTATTTTTAGTCAAAGAAATAAAAATAAAATAATAATACAAATGCTTACATTTTTTTGTTGTGTGGATGGCGCATAATTTATTTATAAATTTATATAAATACATTAAAATGCGTAGAAATATGCATCCGTAGTAAGGGATATAAATGGGTAATACTTAATTTTATATGAAGACTTTCATTCATTAACTGCTTATGTACGTATGTATGCTTGCATGTTAATGTGTCAGCTTTTTCGTGACTGCGCAGTTCAATCGCTTGCCTAGTTTATACCTACTTCACAGACTGGCATAGAGGGGCTTATAACAAGTGTATAGATTAAAAGCGGCATTCTTTAACCAGTCTCTAGTCTCTATTTGAGACATTTTATGGTAAAATCTCAAATTGTGACTAGTTACTATTCACTAAACAGTCTCTAGCTTTTGTCTCAAAATATTGCCTCAAATTTCAGAAATGGTAGTTAGCAAGTCACAAAACCAAAAAGAACTTTTGTCTGCCATTTTGAATATACTGAATAGAGATCACCATAGATATTAATCGATTGTCGTTTTTTTATATTTTGTAAGCTACTAAATTTTACATAAATTTCGTTAATATTATGAAACAAAGTCAACATATGTTTTATTTTTATTGATAATTATGTTTTTTGACTATGTTATAGAAAATTTAATATTTGTTATCGACATATTTATTTTCATTCAAGTATAAAACATCTCTGAATAATGAAATGTAGTAGAGTTTTGTGACTATCACTTACAAAATAGCAAAATCGTCTCAAGTCTCAAAAATTGTCTCTGTCAAATTTAGAGACTTGATACTGTATCACAGTACAGAATCGCACGGTAAGCTTAACTGACCAGACATTGAGAAAAAATATATATATTTTAATGTGATTGTGGTTTTATGGACATAAGGTCTGGTAAAAAGCATAATTTGCACACAAATATTGAAATTTTGCACTCGAGAATTTATTTTATTCATATAAACATTTGTTCGTCGTAATACATTTATTAATTACTTCGAATTTTATCATCAAAGCATAATAGTGCGAAAAAAAAAATCTAATTTGGAATTTTTTTTATTGTTGAATAACTTCAAATTTTTTTTGGTTTGAAATTCGCTTGACCTTACTTAACTAGAAATTTCTAGTACATCCCAATTGTTATCGTCTGCATCAGGAAGAAAAGAAAACAGTATCATTAGACAATGACCTTCGGTGAAAATACCGATTCGGGGATTTATTCGCACAGAGAAAACATTAAATTTGAATAACAATGCATAGTATATACTCTTAATTTATTTTTAAATTTACACATATTCACTCGTATGTACATATGTACTACATATACCAGCCATTACGAAAAAACTTGCGAATAAAACGATTAGATATATGGGTAGTCGAAAAAGTCTTTTTGTATTTTGCCAATATTGTATAAATACGTAAGTCAGTACATAACTTTAATATAAATATGCATAATTTTAGCCTAAAATAACCTAACTAACCAACTTTTATTTTTCTTATGTCGTTCAAAATGTTTAAGATTCTAGAATATTTCCGTTTTAGCAGATAACTTTTAAAACTGCCGTGTTTGTTAAGCTAAGTCCTTGAAATTCATGCGTAAATATCTGAAGAACTTTGCACATACTCATATGTACATACATCGGTGGAAAAGAGCCGAGTAATCTTATCTACGGGCATGTTTGTCCGATTTGCCCAAGTAGCATAGTGCACGAGCCTCCTGTCAATTTGCCAATGTGTATTTTTTAAATAATCGTAAATGACCGTCATGCAAATGTGTTGGTAGATTCAAGAATATATTTCAATATGCATATTGAATATAAATGAAATGAAATGAAATGAAAATAAATTAAAAATGAAATTAATAAAAAAATTGTACATTAGAAAATTTTGACAATAACGAAGATTGGATATTATTATTATTTTTACTTTTATTTTTTAAACTCGTGATAAATTTTTTTTATTGAAGTATGATATTTTAGAAAAATAGTCTCGAACCTAGTCCTCCATTTTTTGAGATAGTGAGCTGAAATTTTGCACACATCCTCTGATCCGCCAGAAAAAAAGATGGAGGTCATTTGTTGTTGTTACTGTAGCGGCGAATTTTGCCGATATAACAGTACTTGATCGGATAAAACATCCGGGTCCGTTCCGGTTACGTAGACCCGACTACCGCTGGAACGGGGGGTCATTTGTCAAAATCGTCGTTTTTGAACCACTGCAGCAAGTTCTTGTATAGAAACCTTTTATTTGCCAAGCTTGCTTAGTGAAATTTTACGTAAACTATTCCCGAAATAGCGAAGAAATCTTTCATATCGGACCATTATAGCATACTAAATAGCTGTCATACAAACTGACTGTTCAAAATCAAGATAAAGATCTTTTCTGCTATGAGAAATGCACCTAATATGAAAGTTTTCTATTACGAAAAGACCCACCTAGGCCACCTCATTATGTATTTCCCGCTGGGCATATTCTGATATATATATTTTTATTTACATACTATAAAAATATACATATGTATATGTATGTCTCCCCTCGAGTGTTGTGGTGTTTAGAGAATGTGACTATTTGTATCTGTTCAACCGAGTCGAAGGGTAAACATAAGTGACATAGTCATGAATTATTCATATATGTATGTATCTAATGTGTAAAAGTCACGTTATAAAAATATTGTCGCTTCATATACATACATATGCAGTTATTGCGCTGCAAATAAAATTTTAATATTATTTTGTTTAACTAGTATTATAATATATGAAATTATGCAAGAGGGAAATTACTTTTAATAGGCCAATTTGATACAAAGATTTTTACGGCGATATAAACATATATAACTACTATATTTGGTGATGACTTAAGTTAGAGTAATTAAAATTATTAATAAATGTTTTTAAGTAGATTGATGAAAAATTATAAAATTTATTTAAATGATTTTAAATTTTTTAAGTGTATCTAACTAATAATTACAATAAAAATAAAAATACAATTATAAATTTATTTACATTAAAAATTAATCGAATTTCGTCTACTTTTTATCTAAAAACGTGAGAACTCATTTTTTTTTACTTTATTTAAAAAATGTTAATATTTCGAAATCATAAATAAATGTGTAATACATGGTATTGACAAGTCGAAAATATAAAATTCAAAACCCATCATTGAAACTTCAATGTTTCAAGTCCATAACCTCAAATATCAAAAAAAAAACTTAACACACTTTTAAAATATATAACGAATTAAAAACTTAATATATGTATGTATAAATACCTCAATCAAAAACAAAAGAATTGAAAAATCTAAATTTTCACAATTAAAACCAAATATTACACTTAAAAATTAGATCTTTTCCAAAAACAAAACTGAAAACTCTCTGCAAGACTTTAAAAACTCTCAAAAATAAATATTAAGCTTAAAACTTTAAATATTTTCCAAAAAGTTTTACAGAGTTTTCAGTTTACTCTGTAAAACTTTAAGAACTCTGAAAAAAATTAAAATTCAAAAAGGTAAAAAAATCAATCTAAGAAAATGAGAAGTTTGGAAATCCGTATTCAAAATTGAAACATAACCCTCAAAATTACATATTGTATTGAAAATACTCAGCCAATTTCCACAAAAATCACTAAAAAGTAAATTTTTAAATACAAAATAAGCTCACAAAGCGGCGTCTATGTTTTTGAAATCTGAAAAACAAATCTTGGAAGATATCCTGAAGAAAATATACTTGAATACATATGTATAATTGTAATATACAAATAAATTGTAATGTATAATGTAATATATAAATAAAAATTGAAATAATTTTTCAATATAAAATTGGTGCGTCAATTTAAAAACGGTATAAATTCCTGTGTCTTAATTGAAATCTGAAATCCATACACTAGTTCATACATAAATAAGAATTGTTTACTGACAAATAGAAGCACACAATAATATTTATCACATTTGAAAACCAACATTGAAACGTTTTCTCGTTTAAAAATTGTGTTTTCTTTAAAAAAAAATGGCCACAAACGAGCAGCATCTATTTCTCTTTTATTTCTATTAATGGCCACTGGCAAATGTGCAAGAATTTCATGATTGAACGAAAGATGAGGCGACACAAACCATTCAAAACAAAAACAGCTCCCAAAAATAATTACATTGTACATTTTGAAATACACTGTGCGGCAAAGTTGAGCAGATAAATGTATAATAAATGTCAACAAATTTTTTCCATTACAATCGGTTCTAAAATAGAACGTATTTATAACCGTCAAAGAACCGAAAAAAGAGGAAGTGTCTTCTTAAGAAAAAAATAATTCTTTCCAATACCATCCAAGAACTGGAAAATTACCATTTTTGAAAAAAAAACAAATTTTCGAAATGTTTTTTTTTCGAAATGTTTTTTTTTTTAATTATGATAATGATTAATCAACTTGGGGCTGTTAGTTCCCTTCTTTGTTCTTAATTATTCCGTTATCTATGTATTTAACCACCCTGCTTTTAGTAGGTTAGCAGTTTTCTTCTTAATTATTCCGTTATCTATGTATTTAACCACCCTGCTTTTAATAGGTTAGCAGTTTTCAAATTCAAATTATTTCCCTTGCTCAAAACGCTCAATAATAACAACTCAAACCACAAATTTATGCAGACGGTTTCGAAGTTTACTTGAAAAAACAAAATAAAAAGTCAAATCGCTCTGTCTGCAGTTAATAAAGTAATCATTAATTTTAAAATAGCCTTTGGCAAACATGTTTTGTTAGTTTTTTTATTTACGGATAATAAAGGAGCGTGAATCCTAACCATGTGCGATTTGGGCAAAATATATAATCACATTAGGATGAGTCAAACACTAATACATCAAATTAATGAATTAAAATGAGCCTATATGAAGAGAAAAAATATCCCTGCAAGTGAAAATTTTATTAGGATACTTTTTAAGGATGTTTGCTTTTGAAGTTAAAATGAGATTATATGAAGGGAAAAATATCCCTACAGGAGAAAAATATTCCTGCAAGAGAAAAATACCTCTGCAAGGGGAAAATATCCCTCCAAGGGAAATTTTTTATTATCATACTTGTTACAAGTGTTTGTGGATATTCGAAGTTTCCGCATAAAACAAACCTATAAAAATCAGTTTTCATTAAAAATCCCACAACTTTTGAAGCGTTTAGTGTAAATAATTTTAGAAAGCGGCTTATATGTAGTATACAATTTTCTAAAAAAACACGCTCGTATATTCAACAGCTTTGAAAAGTGTTTAGAGTTTCTGGCTCACCCTAATATACATCCAGGTATATACATATATACCATGTATATATTGTATTCGCACGAATTTGGTTAGCTTGTCCGATTAGTGTTTACTGGCACAGCTGTTGATGTGTGGTGTCATTGCACTGCCGCGCCTCGTGTTGCAATTACGACGCCGGTTCGGGGGTGTGATTTATCATTGACAAATGCATTTGCTTTTATTTGTTTACCAGTTAGACACCTTGATATTTATTATTCGCAGTAAAGGCTCATGTAATTTACACGATTTTAATTAGTTCCAGTTTTTGTTTGCGATTCTAAATTTCAAAGTTTGTTTTTGTGTAAATATGTATGTATGTATATACATATAAATAAATATTGTGGCAGTATAATAGATCAGTCTTAATTTTGGTGGTATGTAGTGTTATATTAAATTTTGTATTTTAAAAACAAAGTAGTAGGCTTAAATTGAACAAGAACCACGCCAACTTTCCATAGAATTTAAGTTTGTACCCGAATTATTCAGATATGTGTAAAGCAAAGATCGAAATGAGTGGCAACTATGTTAAAAAATAACTGAAATTGATCTATATTTTTTTAATCTCATATTCCGACTAAAATCGTTTTGGCCGTTTATTTTTCTTGTTTTACGAAAGTTGCATATTATATATCACGAACAAAAACAAATATTTTTCATCGATATAATCGCTTCATGCTTTTTCAAAGCATATTGTAATCCTTGAAGGGGCTTAATAGCCAAAAATTTAATTCAGTTCATCGATACACTGTTGCTGAGTTTATCCACGTCGAAAGTTGTAAAAAATTTTTACCGAGATGAATATTTTAAGTTACTGTAAAAAAATAATCGCACAACAAATATTTGCGATTTCATTCCAATTTTTGACCTAAATGAATATTTTAAGTTACTGTAAAAAAAACTCGTATAAAAAATTGTTTACTCAGATGAATCTTTTAAGTTACTATAAAAAATAATCCTAAAATAATAATTTAATTCCACTTTTGGACCTAAATGAATATTTTAAGTTACTGTAAAAAATACTCGCCCAAATTTTCGCGATTTGATTCCAATTTTTTACCAAGATAAATATTTAAATAATCACACAAAAAAGTTTTTGACTGAGCTGAATATTTTGTATGTTAAAATGTTCTGAGTATTCTGAAATTGGCTTACATTTTCCTTTAGATCACGCATAACTAGTAAGTGCTGAAACCTTTAAGAGTGTCGAATCGAACAAACAAACAACTAGAGTTGCAACTTTAAACGAAAAATCGTCCCAGTAACTTTCAGTGTGTCCTTTTACATTATTTGAGCCCTTCTTTTAATTTATAAGTAACTACTTAGTTACTTATTCTTTAATTATATTTCAATTTTGTTGACACAATGTTTTTTTTCCAAATGCTCATCGCTTCTTCTTTATTGTGAAATGCTTTCTCATACTAACTTACACACACACATTCCTAGATGTTGATGCTCGCGGCCACATTTCGGGGTCACACACTTTTTCTAGCACAATGACTTAGTTCAATGTAATTATCAGCACAGGCTTACATATGTACAAGTGCAAGTATTTACGCGATTCATTCACGTTCTTTGTGTATTTAATCATACCTACAAATACATACATATGTATGTTCATACATGAGTACCCGAAATACTTGTGTGTAAATTTGTTTAAAATTTGATTTAATCAAGTGTCAATGCACACAAATTGTTTTCGTATATTCGAACATATATTATATCTACGTAGATATATTGCAGTGTCTGCCGAAAATCTTTCAACGTTCTGCTCATTCTTTTGGGTAAAACATTCTTTATTGTAAACAAGCGATTATTAAATAATTCATATCGCTGAGAATTTTCGAGCATTCGCCAGTGTAAATCTGATTTAGTTTGTTTGAAAAGCAAAAAAAAAATATTGACATTTTTATAAAATGATCTCCATGTAATTGTAATATGTATTTTATTTCTGGATGCCTTTAATATTTTTCTAAACCCATATTATTTTCAAATTTCTGTTATTTTTTTATTTTTTCCTTAATATTTTATTTTATATTTTCCCTTGCACACTTACAACCTTGAAATTGTTATTGCCTTGTTGTATTTGCTGTAACTTGTCTCTAAAAACTTGAAACGTGTCCAGGTTTTAATATTTTTGTAAAGCTAATTGAGAATTTCTTACCTTGAAGTAGGGACAAAAAAAACAAATTACAAAATTATTATTGTAATGGCCATTTTAACGTATTTCTTGTTTACTGTCGTAAATAACAACCCTCTGAAATTATTATTTGCACAAATTTCTTGGTAAATCTCGACTTTAAAAGTATTTGAAATGGTTTTATGGAAATTTAGTATATTAAGTTTGCCATGAAGTTTGTTACACTAAGAAAGATTTGTCAGAGACCCCGTAAATTGTGTTATATATACATATACACAAACGTTCAGCGTGACGAGTTAAGTGGATTTAGCCATGTCCATCTGAAAAAATATGTATATACGGTAATGAAGAACTTCAGTTTTTAAGATATCGCTCTGAAATTTTGCACATATCCTCTTCTCCCCAAAGAGCTGATCGTTTGTTGTTTGTAACCGTCGATATCAGTGCTGCATAGCATATACATTTATAGTTGTCACATAAACTGACCTATTAAAATCATGTTCTTCAATGAAATTTTTTTTTATTTGACGATATATCACGAAAATATTGTCCAAGGCAATGCGGCAAATCCGAAGAAATTATTCATGTTGGACTACTATAGCATATAGTTGCCATCGAAACTGTTCGATCAAAATCAAAATGGACAACCTTTAATACATCTTTTGCTTTAATTTTCAAGTTGAATATTGTAGTTTCGGAGATATAGCAGAGAACTTGTGCGTTGGAGGCTCGGTAGGCTAAGCGCCGTCTTTAAACGAGTTTTTCTCGAAACTGTCATTTAGAAGTCGGTTGGCAATATTTCTGGTGAACCTCACAAGCGATCTTCATGAAATTTTAGACAGGTCTTTGAGATACAATTCTTAAATACTTGAACGAAGGACTTTTTTCGATTACAACTATTTGAATTTTACATCTGGAAATTTGCATATAAAATCGGAAGAAGGAGTACTTACCATCTGAAACAAAAATTATTATTTTTTGATAAGTTTGATTATTATTGAATATAGATACTATCTTCGCTGGTGGTACAATGATTATAAAAATTTTTCAATATCATTTTTATGATACACTGCCCTTAAGCCTCAATTTCTGGGATGACCTCTTCATTGCTGCTAAATTTCTTTCCAGAGAGTCCTTACCATCTGAAACAAAAAATATTTTTTTTTTGATAAATTTGATTTTTTATTGAATATAGATACTATCTTCGCGGGTGGTACAATGATTACCAAAATTTTTCAATACCATTTATATGATACACTGCCGTCAAGCCTCAGTTTCTGCGATGACCTCTTCATTGCTGCTAAATTTCTTTCCAGCAAGCGTTCCCTTACGGGCTAAGAACAGGAAATACTCACTGGAGAATACGGTAGATGCGAAAGCAAATTCGAAGCACAATCCATTTGATATCGTATTCATTGATTTGTGATATGGTGTGTTATGTTATGACACAGAACTCTTTTCTTCTTCCGTTTTTTCTCGATTTCGTCCTTCCCACGCTTCAATAATGCAATCTAATAGTCGCTGTTAATGGTTTTCTTCTTTAAAGATAATCGATGAATATTATACCACCCAAAAACTGTTGCCGTAACCTTGCCAACCGACTTTTGCGTCTTTCCACGCTTTGGGTTCGGTTTATCATGTACAGTCAGCCTCGTAGACTGTCGATTGGATTATGGAGACATGTTTCCTCCATTGTCACATAACGACGCAAAAATTCGGTTTTATTGGGATAGAATAGCTTTAAACAATCCTCACAATCAATTCAATGTGGTTTTTGAAGGCTTTTGAGCCCCCGCGGCGCCCACTTTGCACGCTCTGTGTTCGTGTTCCTAAATATTTATTTACAATATATCCGACAAGTTCCTTTGATATATTCGGAGTATCAGCTATCCCGAACAACTTCACTTAAGCTGCGTCTACAGTATTTTTCCCCCAAAAAAGGGAAATTGCTTTACATTCTTTTTTGCAAAACAGTTACAATTGTAACTGTGCTGGAACGATCCGCAAGTCCTTTAGCTTGTCAACTAATTTAATTACTTATCCATACCCATACTAACAACAGCTGTCAATACTGCCAAGCAGATTAATTAAAAGCTGGCAAATGTCGCCAATCAATTAAATTAATTTGTGTACAAACGTTTAGAAACTGATATCAAGAAAAGTAAGGTAAACACAAAAAAGAAAGAAAAGCTTAAGCGGTAATAGAAACTAATAACGGAAATTAACAAATGCACTTTAATGGATTTGTGGAAAGTTTGGTTGCTCTACACTTAAAAAGTAAACATGACAGGCAACAAAGAGTGTAGGATATTCTCACTTGCATACTTTATAGAATACATACTTTATTTAAGTTTGTAAAGATAACTACATGCTCAGGATTTTCAATAAATATTGACTGGCAATTAAATGATTAGAAATGCAAAAAAAAAAGTCATTATGTTAAATAAGTACATTTAAGTTAAAATATCTATAAAAAAAATACTACCTACAAATACATAATAACTCTATCGAAAGATTCTAACCGATGTCAGAGTTATCCTGAAATGTAAATTCTTTATGCAAACAATCAATGCAGCTCTGTGGACTGGAAAAAAATCAATGAACGGCACGTTTTGCTGTCAATGACTGCAAAGGATGAACATAAACCAAACCAAACAAAACAAAAAATATACGAAAATGGAACAAAAAACCTAAGTAGGTGTGTATATTTGCCTGGTGATTGCCCTTTGGAAGTGGGAAAAAAATCGGTGAAGGAAAAACATGACAAAAAAGTGACAAATCGCGTGTTGTGACCAAGAACGCGTAAAATTTCTGCTACACAAATAAACAGTGTTTAACTTTTCTACGCTTATTTGCCGCCTAATTGCGGACATTCAGCCATACAAACAGACAGAGCGGTTAGCATTGCGCTTTTCTTGACTTGACCATATAGACAGACCGTTTACAGACATTAGTTTCAATAGTGAAAGTGCCTATTGTGGGTTGCGTTAATAATACATGTTAATTACGTCCATTGCTGGAAAAATTGATGCATAATTTGTACTACCGACTGTAAAAGTAGGAACACATATTTGCTTTTTTCGCTTTTATATACGAAAATATTGGGTAGTCGAAAAAGTCTTTTCGTATTTCTAATAAAACTTTAACTTATTGTTTTATATATTTATAATAATTTCCAGAACGGAAGCGAGCGGACCATTGTTGTGCTACACGAACTGATACAGCATCGTCTCCGTAAACTTCACACATTTCTTTGGGGACTTGCGCGAAATTCTTCCCTTTTTTGTACACAAATTTCAAAATATAGTGAATTTCTTCACTATTTTCATTCATTTTTGAACAACTGTAACTTGTAAAGTGCGCGGTGGCCGCGTTATCGTTTTTTCTCTTTTTTTAAATGACTTCAGTGTTATCACAATTTACGCATTCTTCGTAAGGTTTCTTGACCGATTATAATTTCAGTCATAGAAATTAGCACTTTAACCTTCACGAATAAGTCATCACAAACCATATATTCATTATCTTGCCACACTTATTGTGATGAAAAAGTAATTTTTTACTTTTGATGTCTGTTTTGATAACGAAAACCTTTTGTATGCATGAACTAATTGTTCAAATATTTTCCACTCAATGCCGTTGCTTAAAGTTGATGGTCAAAATTGCCATAACACACACTTATCACTAGAATTAGAACAAAAAATTAATAATTATGATTAGACACCGTTTAGCGTTCTTCTATTTCTTTCTAACGAATACAATTGTAATCGCACATCAGCAATTGTCCGCTGACGTGAAACGTTTTTCATGCGCCACCTGCATGGTTGCTCCTGATAGGCATCCATTGTGGTCTTTCACAACATCATGGGTCAATAAATAAAGGCGCATAAAGCTGAGATGCCAAGAAATTGTTTGTCATTTTTGACGTAATAGTTAATAAAAAATTCTAGACCGAGCTGGTTTGCATTTTGGGATTGCTATATGCAGTGCTAATTTGTTTAATTTTTTGGTTTTTTGTTTCTAATTTTCTAAATTTTAAATTAACAAAAAATGTTGGATTTTTTTTTTCCAACTAAATTAGATAAAACGTTCTTTCATACATTTTATTTAATAAAAATATGATTTTATAATTCGACCTAACCTTCATCTACTCGTATAGTAATACATTTGCTGCAAATCTTGCCCTATATTTCGAAACCGTTTCTTTAGTGTCAAGTTGAGAGACCTTTAAAATAGGCGTTTGTTTCCATCTTGATCTTTCAACATTTCTGTGAAAATCTTTCTCAGCGAGCCAATTTTTGAGCCCAGGAAATTGTTTTGACTGATATTTTATCGCACTCATAAAAGATAACGAGACTTATGGTAAATTGCCCGTAATAAATTAAACTTTTCTATTTCCAATTACGTATTGACGTAATTCTACATATATTACTATATGATATATAAAGGCATTAACAATTTATTATATACACAATTGCAACCGGTCAACAATAAATCTGCAAATTACCATATACTTTTATTATTGAGCCCCTTTGAATGCTAGCAATTTCAATTTATAACAGGTGATCCAAGTAGAGGTACTTTTTTCAATATTCTTTTTTTTTTGACAGATAGGACTACGTACGGAACGACTTGGCGCATTTTACGTCGAGATCTTAAATTGAAATCGTATAAAACAAGAACTGAAGCCGTTGAACCTTCCCAAGCGACATCGCTTCGCCCTATGGGCTCTTGAAAAGTTCCAAGAAGATCCGACGTTTTCGAGCCAAATTTTGTTCAGTGGTGAGGCCCATTTTTGGCTCAATAGGTATACAAGTATAAACAAGCAAATTTTCCATATTTGGAACGAAGAGCAACCGGAAGAGATTCAAGATCTGCCATTTGTCGCCAGTCGAAAATAAATGCTAAAGAATGATCTTTCGAATGATAGTAAACATTCCCCATACAATTTGAAGTTTCTGTGTTTTTTTTTCTATAAAGAAGTAGGGAACCTCGAATTGGATCACCCTTTATATCGCACATGACGCCACCATGCTACAAGCAGCTGCAATCGATTACAATTACCTAAAATCACAAAACAATTAGAGCCATCTGTGTATATAATATATTTTCCTGTAATTAATGCATTTCATCAACTTTTGGCGGATATTAATAGCTTGAGTCAAAATTCGCAAGCATGAAAGTTAAATGAATTTGAGGTGCATTTAAAAGCTTTCAATGTATTATAAAATGTAATGCAACAAGCATGCATTAATTGGAACACATCTACACGGCGCCAATGACAATGAGGCCCTGTCATTACGGACAAGATGTAATTTTATTCTTTATACCCTGTAGATGGTATATTAAGTTTGCTACGAAGTTTGTAACAGCTAGAAGGAAACGTCGGAGATCCTATAAAATATATATAAATTATCGGCGTGACAATCTGAGTCGATTTAACAATTTCCATTCCTCTGTAAATACGTGAAGTAGTCCCTCGCTTTTTGAGATATAGATCTGAAATTCTGCACATATCCTTTTCTGTTCAAGAAGTTGCTCATATCTTGAAAGCATCCATGTTGGACCACCATAGCATATAGCTGCCATACAAACCAAACGATCGGAATCAAGTGCTTGTATGGAAAATTTTTTTTATTTGATGAGATATCTTCACGAAATTTAGCATAAGTTATTGTCTAAGGTATTGGTACAATCTTCGAAGAAATCGTTTAAATCGGATTGATATAGCATATAGCTGCCATACAAACGGAACCATCGGAATCAAGTTTTTGTAAGCAAACTTCAAACTGTGAAAGGTATTAAAGCTTCAGTGTAGTCGAAGCTAATTTTTCGTTTTTAAAATTCAATAATTATTTAATTATAATTATTATTTTTTAATTTAAAATAAAATTATTCCGGTCACATTGACCTAATGTAATCATTCACATATACAATTTCATTACTTCATCTGATAAGTAAAAAAATCTTATTCTTCAAATATATTTACTTTTTCTTTTAAATATTATATAACCTTTTTATCTCTTATAAAAATGATAAAGAACAAAGACTACAAATATTCTCAAAATTCATACGCTCTCCTCTCAGAACAGCTGACTCATGTAAACAGTACTGCACACGAATGCATAGCATTAATGGTCTCTGTTTTGTATGAATCGCAAATTAGCAAATTTTACGTAAGCGAAATGCATTTGTTGTTTGAAAATTCACACTTTATGTTTGTTTTTACGCAATTTATTTTTAAGTTAAAAAAAGACTTGTTTTTGTTTACAATTATCGCCACTTTTGTGCACTATGTAAATTGGTAACAGCTCATGGATTGCACAACAGCTGCATTTTATTGTTAATTTCTTTTGCTTTTTGCATTAGCAAACTATTCGCCGAAAATCTATTTTCATGCTTAAGTGTATTTGTTGTAACTATTTGGACGCCAGCAAACAATTTAAAGTGTTTTAAGTTAATTTGTCTTATTATTTTCACTTTTTTTTGTGTAGATATCGTCTGCTTAGTTCAATTTATAATTGTTGAATTCGATTTCGTACACTTTAAAGACTGGCGAATCGAACAAACAGCTGGTATAAATTCAATAAACTGGTATAAAAAAAAAAGGTTGAAGATTAAGCGATTATATTACTTTAATTAGGTTTTTGTATTGAATTCAACTGGATAAGTTTGTTTTTGTTTTCACATGTAATATATACCATGTACTAACATCCATCTTGGGACCCAGCATTCATTATTGGATAATATTCAACCGAATATACCGCGTCCAGCGCGCAGTAAACAAAATATGGCCAGCGTAGAGAGTCGATTCGGCGCCATTCGCAGCAACTTTTACTGACGTAAGGACGCATTTTAAGTCGAGATCTAACATTGAAAGCTTCTAAAAAGGTCCAAAAATAATAATACCGCTCGACGTTCGGAGCGCTCAGAGTGCACACTTCAAACTTTAAACTGGTGGACATGATTCCGGTCGAACTATTCAACCGATTTGCTTATTTTTTTTTAATGTTCGCACAACGTCTGACTATCGTCCCTATATTTTTTATAATTTATTACCAATGTAATGACAAAATTTATGAAAAAAAAACATGGAGAAAAATTAAAAAAAAACGGTAATTACTTTTTCTGTATCAACATTTTTTCATGGTTATAGTAGGCACGATAACCACTGATATACTTTTTAATAATAAATTGGGTTTTTGTATCGTGTCCGCCAGTGAAAAACGCATCTCATTCACCCAGCCATTTCTCCGACAGATGTCAATAAAAAATTCCGAAAAGATTTGTTTATACACTCCACGATATTTCTCATGATATGTGGGAAAAGTGTTACTGTAGAACAAAAATTTCTATGAAAAAAAAATGTCAAAAAAACAGACCAGATTACCCTACTGACAACTTAACCTGACGAGTAAAAAGCGTTGTCTGTCCTTCCATCCGTACGTTCTTATATATACGAACTAGTCCCTCAGCTTTTAATATATTAGACGCCGTACTATTTCATGATGCCCCTCATTATAAACACAATACGCATATATTCTGTTTTTTATATACACAGATTTAGGTACATTGATAAAGTAAATCAAATTAAATTATCTTAATTATGCATAATAGACTTGTTTTTTACACCATATACTTCGTATGAAGTCTAATCACGCTTTGCAATCTGATAGCTAATAACAATTGTGGGCTGTGGTGCAGCACCGCCAAACTAACAATAGCCAAGCTACAAGTCAAGTTCATAGCTATACTATATTAATTGAGTGTAAATAGCTTGCACAGCAGCTATGTACATACATACATATAGTACATATGTATGATGTATGTAGTGCTGAAAGCGCATTTACAAGTGCGCCATAGAAATATCACATTCCGCTTTTATGTGTAATTTAGCCAGGTATGTACATGGATTTTTTGCATTATTTTTTTTTCCTATAATTTTACTGCAATGCATTGTTGGCTGGGCAGTTGCTGCAGCCATAACGATGTGATTGATTGCGAATGCACTTAATTTGTCATATATACATGCATATAGGTATTAAATTACCTGACGTCACAAATCGTATGATTTATTGAAATATAATAAAATTATGAAAAAATTGTATTCAATTAATCGCAGTCAAGGAAAGCGCACAAAATAGCATATTTACATACATATATGCCTACACATATAAATAATACTTAGTCTACAGTTACTCCCGACTCATATGACTTGTTGTTGTTTTTAAAAAATTCGAAATAAAGCATGTGTTTTTCAAACGTCTCGCAGCTTATATTATTTGCATGCGTTTTGCAATAAGCTGTCTGCCACCACGATTTGTACATCTACAGTACATTTGTACTGTTATTATTGTATCTTTTTTTTTTGTCTCAAAAATTTCACAATAAAATCCCATATTTTCACGTCAGCTTACGTCAAACTGTATACATACGTCTCTGTATGTCTGTCTGTATGCTGTTCTATTTCGAGACCAAGTTGTGACCAAGCTTTCGAAAGATTTAAGTCCATTGAGCCGGTATTTGTTCCTTAAATGCTGTTATCACTAAACGTCAAACCGGTTTGACATTTTGAGGTTATCAGTAGCCGTCCGTTGTCACCCCAGGCAAAACTGCTTTGAGTCGGTTTGTGGTTGATTTTACATTTTATTGTTATTTGTTGTTTTATTTTTCTTTATAAAAGCAAAACAAAACAAAAAACGTGTGCGAATGAGGCACGTCAGTTCGTTCCTCTCTTGTTCGATTTTCCCCCACTCCGTTAGGGATGAGGTAGTGATGGTGATAATGTTTTCTTGATTTTGCCTTATGATTATTATTAAACTGTCTATATTGATTTAAAATATAATTTTATTTATTCGTCATTCGTCATATTTCGGTCTGAATTATAAATACATTTATGTATGTTTTTTGTTGTATGGCTTTAAAGCCTATATTAATTATTATAATTATTTCTTATGTATATTTTATTTTCAGTTTTCTATTTTAATACATTTTTTATTATTAATTTTCATATTTAAGTTTTTTTATTTGTGTATAAGTATAAATTTTCAAGCACTTTAAGCTCTCTTTTATATACGTTTATTTTGTACATATGTATGTGTATAAATATTACATAATACTTTTATATTTTTATTACTTTTACATCATATTGTTATTATTTATGATTTGTTTCGACTGTTCTGTCTTTAATTTTTCCTTTCACTTTCTGTTTGCCACTTCTTTATGGTACTATTTGCTCACTGGCACTAGAACTTTCTATTTATTATCGACCAAACCATGCAAATGTGTATTAATTGAGATAAGCGAGTTGAAAATATAAATATACTACTTTTGTTTACTTTTCAAAACTAATTAAATTCATTCATGCGCACAGTGGTCGGTTGCATACCACAATAATGGATAAATGATAAATTATAATTGGTTAGTTTGTTTTCTGGCAGGATAAAAATTACCTTTAAATAATTTTAGAAATATTCTCAATTTTAAAACAATACCTTTTGGCATGCTTCGAGCAAGAGATTGATACCAATCTCAAAAATTTTGTAATCCTTACAGACAAAAAACTGGTCTATGTTGTTTTTGATGTCCTGATTTGAAATAAATGCGGAGACCGGAACCAGTCCGAATTTGCCAAGTCTGGAGAATATATAGTATGATGGCACACCTCATTCCAGCTTCAAAAGCTTTCGGCGAGTCTTTAAACTTACATATATGAGGTCTCACATTATTTTTGTGGAATCCTACACTTTTTCTATTCATCAATTCTTTTTTATTGAGAAATCAATTTCTTATCACAATAGACTCAGAATTAATCCTGGTATTGTTGGAAAAAAGCTTAAAGTAAACGATTAAAATTTATATCCCAACAAAAATCTTTTTTGGTGACAATAGGTCCTCGGAGTGATTTTAGCCCTTTTTAGACCATGATCTCTTGCGCTTTTCATTCATCTAAATTAGCTCTTTAATCGAGCAAGTGCCGGTTAATTGATAAATTAACACCCTTAAGGAAACGCTAGTCGTAATCTGCGATTCTGATTTATTCAATATCTTAAAAAATATGGCATATTTTAATTTAAAATTTGTGCTATAAAAATTATCATGCTATAAAAAGTTCAAATTATAGCATATATATTATAAATATTGTAACATTATGTTTCTTTGGGTTACAAAATATGTAATCTGTAATTTCAACTTTTTATAGCATGGTATATTTTATAGCACAAAAACGGTGTAATGCATCAAAATATACTTTATTCGTGCGACTATCTGCGATACAGAATTATTCAATATATTAAAATAAGTCATGCTTTAAAATGTGTGCTTTAAAAATTAGAATGCTATAAAAAATTACTATAAAAGGTTTAAATTATAGCATACATATATTGCAACTTAAAGTATAAAAAGGTGTAATGCACCATAAAATGATGATCAAAATATATTCCCGTTCTAAGTTTATTTTGCTATAAAAATTATCATGCTATAAAATAATTACTATAAAATGTTTAAATGAAAGTAGACATATATTGTAACAGAAAAATGCATAAAATGTGTCACAGATCATAAAAAAGTTACTATAAAAATATTATTATTATTTTTTTTTTTTTAAACTATAGCACTTCACAGCAATTCTTCTCGTCCACATAATTTTCTAGTATAATATATGGTCGTCATAAGATAATCCTCCTGATTACCTTTTTCGAACTCTTTTGTTTGCTGTTACATGACGTGTCCAAATTTTTGCTGTCAAAATAAACAATTTCGTTACTATATTACCTAAACGTTAATATTCCATAACAAAGATGTTAAATTAAAAATAAAATAAATATTTAGACATTTTTGTAAATAATTTAGAACTGCGAAAGATGAACTGTAAATGGCAAACTAAGCACTTATTCGCGGTTCTGCTCGACAAAATGCTATTCGTTCCTTCGCTTGGCGCTCAAATGCATCGGTGATGACGAGCCGCACGTCAATTGCGCTTGGTTATTTATAAAGACATTTTTAAAAGCAAATCAAATAAAATTGTGACAGAATGTCTTCCTGCCAACAACCGAGAATTTAAACGTACTTTGTCGGATGGCGTGACGCTCAAGCGTTACATGTATATTTGTATTTGTATGTATACTTTGTACATAACCAAGCCTCCTGTTTATTTTGCAAGACTTGCATCACTATCAATTGAACGTCCTATGCGCTTGCTTCATTCATTCGCTGATTGTCGCAAATATGCTTACAATTGTATGTGTATAAATGTATTCATAATACAATATATTATAATAATTATTATTTTTTCTGCTTTTTTTCAGAACTGCTGGCACAGTTGGTGCTGTCGTCACATGCCCCTTGGAAGTGGTTAAGACACGCTTACAGAGTTCCAATGCTTTTCTCGGACCCACACGTCTCGAACCGCCCGGTTCCACCAATGGCGCTAGCGAATTGCTACGTCCCGAACAGCGTCGTAAATTGAGCACAACCATTTTGCGTAAGAGGTCACAGCCACAGGTGATTGGGGGTGTGCGTAGGGTAGTACCAATTTTATGCAAATTTTCAATATTTCTATTTTCATAGTTTTCTCGTAGCAAAAATTTAACAATTACTGACAGTTTTGGAAAATAATATTTCATTTTTGTTTTTAAACTCTTATATTGACTACAGATCATGGCTATTTCACATTGCGGCATCTCATCCACCTCCACAAAGTCAATGAGCATCATGCAGTGCTTGAGGTAAGTATAGAGTAAAGTATGATATAAATATTTTTTCTTTTTTGCTGCATCTAACTTAACTATAATGTTAAAAATAATTTTTTATTTTATTTTTCCAGGTACATAGTACAAAATGAGGGTCCACGTGCACTATTCAAAGGTTTGGGCCCAAATCTCGTTGGCGTAGCGCCATCACGGGCGGTATATTTTTGCACTTACTCACAGACAAAGAACTTTTTGAATAATTTAAGGTGAGTTTCCTATTTTATTTATATTTTTCGACACTGAAAACGCAGCTTCATAAATAAAATTGTTTGAAAATACATTTTTTCGCATTAGACAAGTCATTTAATTCTGGTCAAGTAGAAAAAATTGCACACGCAGCATTTATAAATAACTCTTAAAGTATGTACATCTTTTGGCTTATATCTCAACGGCACAAAAATTTAAAAAAATTTTAAAATATATATTTCTGGAAATCTTAATGAAATAAAATACCATTTTCGATATGGATTTAGTACCACTTGATAAACAAATTTTCCCAAATCCCATAATGCAAGCTGCTAAGGGCTTTCGCATGCTTTCTTATCTAAATATTTTAACACCTTCTATCTATTACACCGTTTCATAATAAAGCAAAATATACGCAGTTTTGTTCTACTGGACTAGTACTAAAAAATTTCACGTATTCAAATACATAAATTATTGGCAGAAAATGTTAGGAAAATACAAATATTTAATCGATAGACAATAATGCAGAAAAAGGCTACGAACACGTGGTTGCCAGTTGAAATTTACTGCGGAGCACCAATTTGCGTCTATATTTTTCAAAGGTGCACTCGATTCGATAATTTACTAAGTCGACAAAAGCTGCTCGCTCGTTTACGTAGGTCCAAATATCATGATAAAACTATCGCCGCCACTACAATTAATGTATCTCTTCAACAATGCAGTATGGCGTGTGGGTCACGTTCTCACGAAAACACCTCTCTCTCACCGCTTTTGATCTATGCACAGTTTTTTAGCGATTCACTAATTTTACCACTGGTA
This sequence comes from Bactrocera latifrons, assembly GCF_001853355.1. Classification (NCBI taxonomy): domain Eukaryota; kingdom Metazoa; phylum Arthropoda; class Insecta; order Diptera; family Tephritidae; genus Bactrocera; species Bactrocera latifrons. Next base: position 132,823 of record NW_017535374.1, read on the forward strand.
AAAGTTGCTTATTACAAACAAATTTAATACGTTAATTAAGAAAAATATTATTTTCGCACAATTTTGTTGCAGTTACATACAAACGGAGTCACCGCAAGTGCACATCATGAGTGCAGCGAGCGCTGGTTTTGTCTCCTCTACACTAACGAATCCCATTTGGTTTGTAAAGACGCGCTTGCAGCTAGACTACAATTCGAAAGTGCAAATGACGGTGCGAGAATGCATCAATCGAGTGTATGCACAAGGCGGCATTGCCGGTTTCTACAAAGGCATTACAGCCAGCTATTTTGGCATATGTGAGACAATGATACACTTTGTCATTTACGAGTTTATCAAATCGAAACTGGTAAGATGGCGTTCACTATAATGTACATATTTTTTGCTAATATATTTATTTCGTTTTTACAGATTGAAATGCGCAACTCACGTCACGAAGATGTCAAGTCGTCGAAGGATTTTCTGGAATTCATGATGGCTGGTGCCGTTTCAAAGACTGTAGCATCCTGTATTGCGTATCCACATGAGGTGGCACGCACAAGACTGCGTGAGGAGGGCAATAAATATAACACATTTTTCCAAACATTGCAGACTGTGTGGAAAGAGGAGGGTAGAGCTGGACTTTATCGGTAAGTCGAATAATTAAATATGGAAAAATTTAAAAATTATTTAATATAAGTATTAGTAGTGAGTGTTGTTGCTATTGTTGATGTTGTAGCGGCAGAAAATATTCTGCAATTAATTTTGGGGAATGCTACTGAGTTGTCAGTACTACGTCGCTATTAAATCCGACTCCATTCTGGTTATGTAGAAACGACTGACGTGGGAACAATATAATATTCTAAGTTTTCTTTTCGTACTCTGATGCCCCAGAATTTCCACGAAGTTTATAACACCTTGAAGGAGATATTATAAAATAGATATACAGTGGTGGTCTTATAATTAGAAACGACTTTACTGCATATAGTTTTCTTAATTTATTTTAGAAATTTAGATTGCCACATTAAAACTATAAATTGAAATCAAAAAAGTAACACATTTTATTTGAGTTTCTCATTAAAAAACAACAACAACAACATTAATTCTGTTTTTAACAAAATGAGGTAAACACCAATTCAGTTTAGTCATATAATTAGAAGCGACCTTAACAACATAAAAATATTCATATAAAATTGAAAATTTTTTTAGTATTTTGTTGGATACCCCTCATTTTTAGCTTTCGCGATAAACTTTGGATTAATTGTTGGCTTGTTTGCACTGTTCCAACTTTGTTGAACCATCGTTTTACAATTGCCCATAAGTTTTCAATTGGGTTGAGATCAGCGCTTTGCGGAGGCCAATCCAAAAAATCAATATTTTTAACCGAAAGCCAGCTTTTCACTAATTTTGAAGTGTGTTAAGGGTCATTATCGTGCTGAAAAATGTAATGGACTGGCATATTCTCAAAGGATATGGTTCCATTACATTCTCCAAAATGTTGTTATATTGATGTTTGTCCATTATCCCTTGAACAGGCACAATTGGGCCAACACCACTAGAGGAAAAGGCTCCCAAACCATAACAAATCCGCCACCATGTTTTACTGTTTTTACAGTGTACCTGGGGTTCAGCACCATGTTGGGAGGACGTCTTACATACGATTTTCCGTCGGACTGGATTAAATTGAACTTAGATTCGTCACTCCAGAGAACTCTATTCCAGTATTGGGTATTTTCTTCAGCATTTCCTTTACAAATCGCAACCGCTTCTTAACATTTTTTTTTTTTTGATACAAGCGTTTTGTTGTTTACGCAATGCACCCACGAAGTGCCGACTCCTGTAAACACCGAGCTGAGATTTCTACATTAATTTCTTATGCTACTTCACTCTTTATTTCGCGCGAAGTCATGAAAGGGTTGTTTTTGCTCGTCATACAAATTATACGGTTTTTTCGACTTCAAATTTCTTTTTTTTTTTTTTATATACAAACGAATAGCTCCAAATTCCATTTTTGGGAGTACATGACTCTCTGATCTCTCATTTTGGGAGTACATGACTTTTTTTTGGCCATTCTAATAATTAAAACGTTTTTAATTGAATGTTGTTGAATTGAAGTATACTCACTTTGTCGCTAAGTTCAAAAAAATCCGAGAATCGGATGAAAGAACTGCGCGTTTCTAATTACGTGGCCAGCCAAGAAACACAAACCGGGAAATAATTTTAATTTTTTCAATAACCAATCAGCAAATAGTCACGTGTTTATTTAACAATAACGTTCAAAGTCTACACTACGAATAACGGGGAATGAAATTTACAGTACGCGTTTTAAAAAAAAATATACAGTGATTATATTTTTTCTAGCATATCGTTTCTAATTATAAGGCCACCACTGTACATATGTGTAAAATATAATAAATAAGTCGCATTGTTGTTCTTCAGACAGTCAATTGTTATTTGAACTTCTTCGGGGTCGGGCAATGGAACGTCTGCTCCATCGTCATCGATTGGGGAATCAGGTTCAACAACTCCTGATGTTATGCTTTCACTTCCATTCAGCAGGCTGGAGAAGTGTTCCCTCCATAATTTCAGTATGATCTGGGTATCAGTCACTAGACCACTTCTGGAGGAGCTGCTCCGGTCTTGAAACCTTCAGTTGGTCGCCGCATCTTTTCGCAGAATTTTCGAGCCTTTCGGACAGCTTGTACTTCGCACTCACGCATTTCGGTCTCTGTCCTTTTTTGTCTGCAAATCCCGCACGTGTTGTAGTCCATTGTAATGTTGCGAGGTAGTAGTCTGTGTTTTAACACTATATGATATATTTAGCTGTCTTTTAAACATACCCACATGTCTTCATAAAAGCTATTTTTCCATGACCAAATTGCAAATAAAATTCTCCAACAACTGACCTCGACTGCTAATATTTATCATTGCAAGAAACGAAATGCTTTCTCTGTCAGCATTGCAGTGCTTTTACGTACATACATGTATGTATTTCAAATATTCTCCTTGTACAATTACATGCACAATACGATGTGTCTATTTTTAATTTGCTTATCTCAATGAAATATAAGGCAAACATTTTTTACACACACACACACAGACATATGTATATACATATGTACATGTTGGCGCCACTTCACACGGTCTGTCAAATTCTTTTATGTCCCTTAGTGATTTATTTGCTATTTTTATTGTTGTCAAATGACGCATTAGAATTTTTACTCGTCATAAAGTACAATATTCTAAGCAAAGTCTATTTTCTTTTTAAATATTTTTTTTTTATTCTAGTTTTTCAGCTTGTTTGCTAAATTATAATAGACTTTAAGTAATTGTTTAAATAAAAACGCAAAAATGTATTTGACGTGTAGAACTTCGCGCACACAATTTGCACTGGTTTTTATGAACACCCTGTGGAATTTCGCCAACCTTTAATGAGTTTGTTTATTAGTTATGTAAATAGTAGTAACTCGTGAATATTTTTGTTGTTATTATTATTTGCTTAAACCTACTGCACTTTCCACTCTGGTTGTTCTAAATATCATCAGCTATGAAAATAGATTTCAAAAGAGTCTTCTAAGACGGTCGAGATATCGTTGAGGACATGCCTCGTTCTGGGCAACCTTCGACCTCTTCAACTGATGAAACTAATAAATAAAAAAAAAAAGGATGTGGCAAGTGACACCTCTCGCGAGTCCGTTCGAATAATTTTGTTGGATGTTTTGGGTATGAAACGCGTTCTTGCTCGACTCATCCCGATAAAGCTGAATTTTTTTCAAAACGATTGTGAACAGATTTTGCTCCATCGCACTATATTAATTTTACACCGAAATAAAAATCATGGTCTACTTTATATATTTGCATCCTAAATGTATACTATTAAACTCACGTTTGAGCGCAGAAAAAAACGTTGCCTACATTTAGTCTTTTGTCATAGGGTTGTGTACAGTTTTCCATATTATGGTATCTTTTAACTAAATTTTAAGAATTAGTATTAGTAAAAATATTTATGTAGAAAGAAACTAGAGCTGATCTCCGGGAGCTCCTCTCAAAAAAGACGTTTGTGGTGAGGGTAATATCTCTGAAATGAATCCTCTGAAATTAAAACACCAAACAGATTTTATTAAAGTAATGTTAAATATAGTAACAAATTGAAGGAGTGAGCAAAAAATTGTTGACAAAATGGCGGCTTCTCAAAAAAAGGGAAATAAAAAAATAAATGAAAATGTATATAAAATTTACCAATCATGAAAAATAGTTTATTTTTTTCGAAATTCGTAAAAGGTACAAAATGTGCCTAATGTAAAATACAAAAAATGCTCTAAAACAATATTTTAAATATTAAAAAACAATATTTTTTATTTATTCTGAAAATTTTTTTTATATTTTTTTAAATAGTATTCGCTATAGTTTCAATTTCGACTGCGCAGCCATAGCATTTTTCTGCTGACTAATATTTTTCTCGCTAATGATTTGGCTGGACACGAATTTATGGGTTTTTCTTATTATTTGTTAAAATATACATTTTAAGTACTTAGATATCTTTTTTATATTTTTTTAAATTGTATTCGCTATAGTTTCAATTTCGACTGCGCAGCCATAGCATTTTTCTGCTGACTAATATTTTTCTCGCTAATGATTTGCAAGGTTCATATTTTATATACATTTTATTGCGCAATTTTTTACATTACGAATTTTTAACGATTTTCCATTTGTTACAACACGTTGCAGTTGTTGTTTTTTGTTAATATTACTTCCCTTCATTTTTTGTTTTGTATTATCATATTATATTTGTTATTGTAATTGCTAACGCTGAAACGGCTCCTTACTTGTGTTGTTGTTGTTATAACGTTATGTTGTTGTTTTTTGTTATTATACGTTTATTATTATTATTTTTATTNTATTTGACCACAAAAAAATCAGTTGAAGGCATTAATACATACATATATATAATACTTTCATTATCTTATCTTTGCAGAGGCTTAGCGACACAACTGGTGCGTCAAATACCTAACACAGCCATAATGATGGCCACCTACGAAGCAGTCGTGTATGTGTTAACGCGACGATTCAATAATAAAAGCAATGAATTCTACGACTTCTAGATTTGTTTTCGTTTATGGCTTGTAGCGTGATTAATTTTGAGCGACTATAAGTACAAAAGCGCAAACACACATACACAACGCTTAAGCGTGAACATATAATATATATTTGTGTGTGTGTGTGCGTGCGTATTAATGTGTGCATATAGGACAGGCGCGTGGTCAAGCAGACGTTGTCTTTTAAAACTTAGCTACAAAGTTACTATGCAACTTTGTTGCTAAACAAATTATATAATAAAAAGGTGTAACAATTGTAGCGCACCTCTAGGCGCTTATGAGGAGACGTTAGAAGGCTGATGCTACAATAATTGTTACAATGCCGTTACAAAGGCGTACAACGAATTGAAAACTCTTGAAAGAGCTTTAAACGCTAGCAATCACACAAATTAATAATTTTTATGAATTGTGTTTAGTTTTTTTTTTCTGTGCAATGTTGTGCAGCAATTAAACACTCAATCAGTCCATCAATAAAATACTTGTAAGCGTTATGGCAGGCCAACACTTGTAAAACACTTAATTTGTGCTCATAAAATGAACTTAATAGTCCGTGACTTGTATTGCCGCAGACATTTCTTTAGCTCAGCAAATTTATATTTGCAATATTTAATTTTTTTATTTTTATTTTATTAACTTAATATATATTGTCTCAACACAATTTTTGAATTTGTTGTGTTTTATACATTTTTTTCTCCAGATCTATAGTGTAGATCTTGCGGCTATAATATAAATTTATATATTTATATGTATTATGCAACAAAAAAAATTGTTAAACACACACTCACACTCACCTTAGTGCACATATAAAAACTAATTGTAAAACAATTAAAAAACAAAAATTACGAAACCTTATTTATGTATGTAAAATTATGTACTTTGTACGCTTTAATGGTTAAAAACGTTATTTTAGTGTTAAATAATTTAATTATTCCACTTAAAATGTTAATTATAAATTATTATTTTTACACTAAGTACATATTGATTGAAATGAAGCAAAACAATTGGTTGAACGTCGATACACATTTGATGCGCAGACATATTTATGTATGTCGTCATATTTATAGATAAACACTTGAAGTGCTATATTTAATTTCCTACACACTCGTCTTTAAGTTTATAAGTCATATGCACTATAATTAATGCAACTAAATGCATACGTACTTGCTCATGCCATAAACATTTTAATTTGTTAAGCACATTTTGTTTAGCAAAATATTTGCTTTAATGCTAAATAATATATACATACTTGAAATAAGCATTAACTTTTATTTTTATTTTTTGCTTTAGTTATTTTACTTGTACATGAAATTGACCACGAACAGAAACAAAAATAAAACACAAACAAACATATTTTAACCAAATTCGGAATCGAAACAATGAATAAGGCTGCTCTATAGTCAGACTGCAAAGTAGCTCATATAGAATTGTTAAAATAAATTTAAAAAAAATCTTATTAACTACTGAGTATACTATAAATATTTAATTGGCACAAAATAGTTGTAAAAAATAAGTACTAAATATAAGTTGCTGTGTAAATAGTATGTAGTCGCAAAGAGGTGTGATAAAATTTATGTTAGTTTTTCCAAGATGTCACATGAGCTGTAAGACTGCGTGGTATAGCGCCTAAAAGTATATTTGCTCTTTAAATATTTTGAATTAATTAAATTGTATGAAATCATACACTTGAACTAAAATTTATAAAATTTTATGAAATGATTTACAGTTAATTTGGCAAACTTTAACAAAAAATACCAAAATTAAAAATAAGCGCGACAGCGTATTTATTGCAAATTGGCATACTTTTAGGCGCATACATTCTACGTGTCTACATTATTTGTCTTGTAAACGCATCGTCGTCCAAAAAGTCATTTACTATATATATGTATGTACATAAACGCATAACAAAACGTTAGCAAATATCGCAATGCCTTGTATAAAATTAAGTTATATAAAGAACAACAATGAAATACATAAAAATAATGCAAACAATATTAATAATGTTATTACAAAGTCCTTAAAGCACAACACAGTCAAACTGCAACTTGAATTTCATATATATATAAATACGAGCCTACAAAAAAATACTGAAATTCATACATTGAACTAATAAATATGTATGTTTGCAATTATTATTATTTTCCTTTTTGTAAAAAAATTTAAAATATTGCTTGTAGCGAAAATAAAACAATTAAACATCTGTAAATTCCTTTTTGATTATAAGTGTTCAAAGTCATTTTGCGTCACTTTGCCACCGTTAGCGTAAGAGGATGTTCACATCGTCACCTAAATTGCAAAACAATGTATAATCAATCACAATTGCAATTGCGTTATTTATTGCTTACGATTCGTTACAACATATTACATATACACATGTAAGATATAACCAATATATTATAAATTATATAACAATTTTATNTGGTTATAAAATGGGTATGTATTGGTTATTATGATCTGCTAGCGAATTTTGATTTTTTTGATGACACCCTGTTTTGCATTTTGGGTGACGATATAATATTGAAAATATAAAAAATAAATATCGAAATAAATTGTCGTTAAGCTTGCAAGATTGCGATTTTACGTTAATTCTATTTTTGTGCGATGAAGGTTTAATGTTTTTGTAGCTGTTTAGTACAGATTTCCATATGTAATTACATAACATTAAGTATAAAAATAATTTACACACATATACATATATTTAAATATATACACGTAAATATATCCATGTTACTTGTTTTAGTGTCGTAAGAGTTTTTCGATTTTGCTTTAAAGTAAACTTGACGTAGAAACTATGGCAAACTGAATGAAATACTTAAAAATTAAATTAAAAAAAACCTAAGTAAATATATAAAAATGTGAACGAGGAACACGAAAAAAAGATCTGTGAATTAATTTGTGAATTTGTTTATTTTAAAATACATTACAACAACTGAAATGAAATAAAAATTTTTGTTTAAATAAAAACCTTTGAACTTTTATATTTATTTATTATAGTGCAGAAACGTTTGTTGTGTGGGTTTTATCTGAATTTTTTTAAATACATAGGTAGCACGAAAGGAAATTGCAGTATTATCTTTGACGATAATTCGTGCCAAATTTCATGAAGATATCTCGTCAGACAAAAAAGTTTTCCTTATAAGAACTTGAATTTGGTCAGTTGTCGGCTATATGCTGTGGTGGTCCGATCCAAACACTATGTTAGTATGCGAATTGTGCCTTTAATCGTACTGTTTGCATGGCTGCTATATCCTATACTGGTCTGATATCGGCGATTTCGGAAAATGAGTAGCTTCTTGTGGAGAAAATGATGCTTACGAATTTTCAGATCGATATCGCGAAATAAACAGAGAGACAGAGACATGGCAAAATCGATGTAGCTCGTCTCTGCTTATTTTATAAGGACTCCCACGTTTTCGTTGGCTGTTACAAACTTTATGGGATATATGTTCAGGGTATAAAAATAATAACAGTTCATTATTAATTTAAAAAAATATATACTTTTTTATTAATATATATTTATATGTAAAATATTTTTCTTTCTAATTTTTATTTCTAATTTTTTAAATAAAAAACCATTTTTGTGTTATTTACCGTAAAATAATAAAATATAGCAATTTGCTCAATATACACACATTTAATATTAATTTGACATTACCAATTATTGCTTGCAGTGTAGTTGTCATGACTTCTGTGTGCAACTCTGCTTTTCTCTCATCTCTGATCGTTCATTAATCGGGCAGAAGCAACAATTCATTGTTGATTGTCAATTTGCGTGCAATTTTTTTATTGTTATTAGTGTTTATATATTTATTTTTGAACAAAATAGCTGCGATATTGTTGTGCAGTTTTGAGAAAACTTTGTGATTTCGTGCTACATAAGTACAAGTGTAAATAAATGTACTAAAACATAAAATTGCTTGAAATACCAATACGCAGAAGCAACAGGTCCGCAAGTACAATGACTACAACGTAGGCAAACTTGCGCATCCATACGATCAGTAGGGCAATAAAAGGCATGCAGTTAACAGCAGCACAACAACAACAATGCAAACAACATTAAATACTAACTCAATAACAATAGCAACATATATCAAGTAATATTATTGCAGCGCATAAATTAGCCAAATTCTTCGGGGATCTAGCTGTGACGCTGTGGTGACGACGGCGACTCTAACCGCGAGACAGCAGACGCATATAGAAATATTCTTGTAGCGGCGTTTGTTCGCGATAAGTTTGGAATAACATTAGCACATGTATGCTTAAAACGAGACCTGGAGTTGTGGTTTGTTAAATTCCCGTTGTGCATAATTTCATTAGGAAATTGCATGTGCAAAAAGTGTAGTAGTGCATCAAGTCGTCTAACGATAAATGATGTGAGAGTATTGCAAGCATAGAAAATTACAGAAATATATTATTTTATATAATATAAACAAAAGTTATTGAGAGTCAACTGCTTGACGTTTCCAACCACAACCACAAGCATTTGCAATGCTAACGCTCCTCGGTGAATGTCATCTGTGGAGTGTACGCGATGAGTTGCGCATTAAATCAACCGACCTGGGTGCCTTCCGTTATACACGCAATCGTGAGGCACAGCAACAGAACGCTGAGCTAACAGCGATCGCTAAGCGTGATTACACTGAGCGGCGTAATGGTGTGACTGTGCTTAAGAATAGCCGCAAGGCACCTGGCCGGTTGAAGGATAACATTAAACGCTTGGAGGAATTACTGCGTAGTTATAAAATTGTACATACCGAATGGCGTGATGCTGCGCAAGTGTTGCTGCTATTCGCCAACGGCATTATCGCACATATATCTGTGGATCCTGCGACAGGTGACATATTGCGTATGGTCTATGAGAAGTACTTTGTTGGCAAGCTGGCGTCGGAAGTTATCACCGACGGTAAGTGTATATGTACATACCATGGGCATGGAAATAAATGTGACAAACAGTTGCGCAGTGAATGTATATCTGTGTGTATACTGTATGTATATTCTCTAATGCTGATAGTGTGGAGAAATTTGCATTTGCGTATACCCATGAGCATGCTGCGCGCATTCACACAGTTTCACATGCAATTAATGTTAATTAATTTCGCTACAACTTTGCTGTGTTTTGTTTGTTTTGCCTACAGTATTTCTGCATTACACTAGTAATACGTTTTATTGTCTCATGTTTTATCTCTGGTTTAGCATTTTTCACACGTTCCCACATCGTCTTAGCCTATAATACGAATCAGTTGACGGTGGTGCATTTACAAAAACCGAACACACGTCTGCAAGGACCGGAGAAAATTAGTAATATGGATCCCCGCATATTTCACGTGATAATACCAGGACCGTCAGAGCGTAAACTATCGCGTCATCTAATCGTGAACAGTAGCGCCGATCTTTTTGTTATATGGACGAAATCTTCTCAGAACGAAGTTTATCCTTGGCGACCAACAATACGTGATCAGGATAGGGCGAATATACATGTTTTTAAATTAAAGGGGTGAGTGTATGATATGTAAGAAAGTTTGAAAATGTCACTGGCAAGTGCCGGCACCAGCACAGCATTCTCCACAATTATATAACTTTGCTAAGTATTTTTTCAGTAACAGTTCTTTTTTTCTATAGCATGCAGATAGAATCTGTTTCATATTGTTGGTCTGAAAATGATCCGCTCTCCGTGGATTTTCTACGCTCCGCCGAAAGTCAAATTTTGACAGTAGAGCAAAAAGTATCGCGAAAAGGCGAAATATCTGCTGAAGTATGTACCTATGAAATAAATGCTGGTAAAATGCAACGCGCCACAGTGACGTCAATAACAATGGGAACGCAAATCTGTTGTCACGCCTTCAGTCCAGATCAAGAGAAACTATTCTTGGGCTCAATCGATCGAAAAATTTGTCTGCATGATCTAGTGCAGCAAGTTACCAAAGTCACAACACATATAGACATCGTAAGTAAACAAATATTACATATATAATTAAATACAATAGTATTTCATATTATAAAATTTCATATATGTACTTTGCAGATACCCACGCAATGTGCTTGGCACTCGGATAGCAGTATTGTTATGGTAGCTAATGAGCGTGCGCAATTTCAATGTTTTGACCTCGCCCTCACGCCGGTAGGCAACCAATTGCAAAGCGAAGATGTCACACCGCTAAATTTATTGGATCTTTCACACTACTTCACCATACAACCGACATTGGTGCACATTGCATTTAGTCACAAGGCGGATTTGACGCAACGCTCTTTACCATATGGCCAAACCGATTGTTTGCTCTTCTTGCATTTCGAACAAGGTCCGTTGGGTTGTTTGCGATTTTTCGCTGGCGCCGGTATGCGTGGTGACATACACAATTCAGGCCTGACCGCTGATGTTTTGGTTGACAAATATCTAGCGCTGCATCAGCTGGAGAAAGCGGTGAATTTGTTAATGGCGATCAACTGGGAAACCTACGGCGCCATGTGTTTGATATCATTACACAAAATAGCTAATTACGTTTTCTTTCGTGGAGAGGCGAAACGTGCACGTGTAGAGCTGTTGGGAAAAGCGCTGAAGACATTCACCGATGAACTTTCCGAAGAAACAAAAGACGAGTTTAGCGATCAGGTGTTTGATTTGAAGAGACGTTTCTTCTTCTATCTGCTACGGTAAGCCAGCATTAATAATGTATTTTAATGTATATTTAATCCAATTAATTATATATTATTTAGAAAACAAATGTATGCAGAGGCCTTTGAAGTTGCTGAAGATATTGAAGATTATGATCTCTTCATGGATTTATTCAATGAGACCAAATCGAATGTAAACTTGTTGGAATTCGCAACCGCCGCTTTCAGTCAGGCAGCGACTATACTGCATGAAGAGGAGGGACACGGTGGTGCTGTGAACGGTTTCGCGAACAGCAATTTAAGTTCGAGTGCCGATTATCGCTCAGAGTCGGCCTGCTCACAATCAACATATGCCGACTTGCAGGTTGTGCAGCGCAGCAAACTACAACATAACAAATATACAAAAGAACACTTAAAGAACTATGTGCCACCATTGCCATCATTCAAGTCGAAAGTATTTAGTGCCGAAATGATAAAAATTAACATTCCAAAACCGGAGTTGCGTACGGAGGGTACGCAAGATGCAATACGTATACGTCCGCGACCACCACCGCCACCTTTGCCTTCGCTACGCAGCTTGAAACTCTTACAAAACACAACCAACACACCAACAATAAACAGCAGTGATTTCAATAATAGCGGCATTGGTAAGTATGCGAACATTAATTCTGTTATCCTTCGCTCAAAAATATTTATATTAATAATTCTAAATTTCTTTTATTCTTTTTCAAGCGCTGACCGCTGCCCCATCCGTCACACTTTTGCCGTGGCAACAACAATTGCCAGCCGATGCAATGGCACCAAACAGTATAAACGCACCCGCCGCCACAATGCTGCAAAGACTTACCACCGCTGGCAACAGTAGCAGCGCACACACACTGTTAACCGTAAATTCAACGCACCTGCAAACCATCACAACAAATTCGAATGTGATGCATCATGCCACACCGGCTTTGATCACTGATAATTCCTTGCCATTACAACAAAAAAATATGCAACCGTTGCCACCAAGCGCGCTTGCGCCCACTTCAATTGCGTCCGTATCCGCGTTGCAGCCTGGTAATTATAAGCCGAAATATTACCAACATCCATTAGTTTCGGGTACAATACCACCAACTTTGGTTGTGACCACAAATAGTGAGGAACATCAAAAGCGTTTGTTGCAAAAGAAGCCCACGGCGTCAATACTATCGAATAGTTCAACACAACAACATAACGGTGCTAATTTAGTTAATGGTGGCAGTGGTGCAACGTATGCAAATGGCTTGAATAAAGAGTTGCCAAGTGGTGGTGGAAATGCACGCAATGCTGCGGGCGAAAAGAATAAAGTGAAGTTCTCGGACACGGTGCAGGTCGCCGTAGTGCCGGTGAGTGATTGATTTCACTTGCAAAATATGACAACTAAAAAAATATTAAACATTTTTCATTGCAGGAGATCCCACGTAAAGAAAAACCACAATTGCCGAAACGTAATGGCTATTCGCGTCCATTACCGCGTAACATTACAAATCCGAAAAAGGAATTAGCAGATAGCTTGCCATTATGTCATCCACATGATGAATATTTAAAAGATTTTAATCCGTTATCGGCAGGTATTTCTATTTTAGTTACATATGTATATTGACTTCTAAAGCTTCTATCATTCATTTCAGCCGATGAGTTACCACGTCCGCCGATAAGGTCCTCAAATCGTGATGAAACCTCAAAGTCACGCAAATCGAATAATACAACTCAGCCGGCTATCAAAGTGGTGCACTTTGGTGTTGTCTAAGTAAGCACATTTTCTTCCAAAATCTCGCTTTGACGCTAATGGTGCTATTCAGCATTTCTTTAATAGAAGCTGTGCAGTTTAAACGTCCATTTATACTATAAATATGTATGTAGGTTTAAGCTCTACACTCTTTGCGCCTTCTTGTAACAATTTTTCGTATACATACACTTTGCTACAGATTTTGTTTTCATAACATATCGTTGCAGCATTTATATTGCCGTCCAGTAGGGAAAGCTTTAAATAGTACATTCCATTTAGATATTAAGCAGAGAATTTAGTATTTTTATTCACTTTAGTATGTATAAATTAAGTGCTTGCTACAAATATATGCACGTACGTTGTACCCTCTGTGTACAAGTAAAACAAAATACACGCATTTTTAGACCTATTTCTTTTTGGGTCCACCTGGTCCACCCGGTCCGCCTGCTTGCATGCGTTCCAATTCGGCTTTTAGGTCTAATAAATCACGATCAGGCACATAGCGCCGCTCCTCAAACTCATCAGAGTGTTCTTGTACACTCAACTGCACACCTTCGGGCAAAGCGGCTTGCGCTATGCGTAAAAATACGGGATACACTGGTGCGTTTACATCGTTTATTTGCAGATTGCGTTCATACATTGTTAGTATGTATTCGGCATCTACAACGGCGGAGTTAGGACGCAATCTTTGTACTTTTGTCGTTTGTGATGGCAAAGCGTAACTAAAAATAATAATGGAATTTAGTATATTGTAATTTTAAATACTTTTATGCTTGCTCACCAATCGGAAACATCAATATCAAGATATTCAGCAACACTATGCAAGTAACGCTGGTAGCTCTCAAGTATTGGGAAATCATAACCTTTCATTTGCACGTTGAGACAGGAATATTGCGGAAATTTGGGTTTCAAGGACTGCAAAATAAGCAGTTGTGGTTGATAGTTTCTTAATATATTTTTCTATTATTTAGTACGTTCAATTATTTACCTCCAAATAGTCCGGTTCATATACACTTCGTCCATCGCTATATTGCTGTGTTGAAGTTTTAATTAAGGAAGTAATAGCATTATTGCATAGCAGACGCGGCACAATTGGACTAAGCTATGTAATATAAATAAACATGTTGTAAATGGAATAACATAAAATAAAGTAGATTTACCTTTCTTAGCATCTTGTTTTTCTACCACTTTGTTTTTATGTGAATTATTTAAGAGGTTATGTCATACAAATACTGCCAATTCCATATCTTTTACCCTATAAACATATGGTAGTTGTTTACATGACAGAAAAGGGGACAATGTAGAACAGCTGTTTTGTTCATTAACAAAAAATGTGAAAAATCTCCGTAAATTTAACAGAAATTTTTAATCAATTTTTACGGCATATATTATTATATTGTCGCTGCATTTGTGAGTTTGAGTGCTTTATTACATTTCTAACAAAACTATCGAAATTTTTTCTCAGTGTAGTTATTGTTTGTTTTGTTTTAACAATATTCCCAACAAATAGGTATAAAAATTGACAAAGCCCAACTAGAACTGTCAGAATTTTTTTTCCTTTGCTTTGCTCTCTTCCACTTTGCTGAGTTTGCTTGTTGACGTCGATTTTCCGTGAAAATTTGTTAGTTGCTACAAAAAATCACAATTTACAAAAATTTTAACAATTTGCATTACTTTTTTAACTGTTTAACTAAACGTCTTAGTGTTTAGGTGCGAGTTTCATCAATAAATAAAACAATGTGGAAAAGAAAGCTACTAATTATGGTGAAGGTKTTTCTGCTGATGACAATGCTTACCTCGGCAACGCAGGCAAATTCTGATGCTGGCAAAACTATTAAAACGTTAACACCGGTAAGTATGGAAATGTATTTGCACACATAGGAATTAAAAATTGTAAAATATATATATTTTGTTTAACAATAATTTGCATTTATTTCGTCTCTAGAATGCCAACATTGCACGAGAGCAACGTCCCTTATTGGCCAATTCCAAAATAAAAGTCCATAGTAAGTGCTTTTTGATGAGTCAATAATAATAATTTTCATTGAATATTTTGTCTTTTTCACACCATTAGTCGAATGTGAGGGTCGTGATGGCTTAGATGTAAATATTGAGTGGCAATTGTACGAGCGCCAATGTTGGACGGACAAGCGCATGGTAAATGTCTACTGGACATGCAACTTACACTTTGCTTATTTATTTCTTCCTTAAATTTACAGTACGATATACAAAAATACGATATAGAAGAAAATTTGCCAATGCAAAATAAATCGGAATTTGGTTTCATCACTATGGATTCAAAAACTACCGAATGTTCAACGCATCCAATTCTGTTGTCGGAAAAACAATGGCCGGTGCAAGAAACGACAGCGTCTGGCATGGCAGCGTTATCACCAGAGGCAGCTGCTTTGGCATCGGTCAAGAAAGCGAACAATACCAAAAAACATCCCACAGCGGTAATAAGTAGTATTTTGCATAAACATTTAAATCAAGTAAAATCGTTATCTCGACAATTTGTAGAAAGGAACTCGCATATTTACTAACAATATCACTTCGTCTGTTATGAAAACAATTTTAGTATGATCATAAAATATGAAGTAATTAGAGCAAGAATTAATTTCGCGCGTTAGTTGTAGCTGATAAGGTTATTTATTATTATTTTTTTTTATAATGTTTCGCGTATTCGTAGAATTTTATCTTTTGGTAATATTTTATGTGTCATGCCGTTAGCGGCGTAAAGCAATAGAGCGTCTATTTTTATTTTAATTATCACATAGGAAGAGGAAGTAGGTGAAAAGTTGATAAAACTTACTTTGTGTACGTGAACATACAAAATTTGATTTCTGATTTCTTGTGAAATGTTAAATTTATATTGCGTTTAATCAGCCATATTCTTGAAGAGGTTTCTTGAAGTTTATTTTTGATTATTTTTCAATGTTATGAAAGTTTTTAAAATTTTCTGCTTTAGTATAAAATTGTTTATGCGTAATTATAAACATTTCAAACCACTTCTCTGTTTTTAAAATATTTAAAAAAACATATTTTTTTTTATTTTATCAGCCATTAGATAAAAACATCATCACCATTGGCAGAGATGGCATTTATGAATTGACATTGAAAATTGAAGCTGTCAAAAGTTCAGAGCCCATAGATTTTTCCGCACATGTACAGCTGGATATTGTTGGACCTGATGGCGGCTACCTTTCTGCCATTGATCATCCACTCTTGGCGGTAAGTGAAACACAATTCGAATAATAGAAAAATTATTATTTAAAAAATTCTTATTTGTTCTCTTTTAACAGTTCTACGGCATAATGTGCGTCGTCTATGTAATTTTCGGCATTATCTGGCTCTTTGTGTCATTCATGCAATGGCGTGATCTCTTGCGCATACAATTCTGGATTGGTGGCGTCATATTGCTTGGCATGCTGGAAAAGGCCTTCTTCTATGCACAATACTATAGCCTAAATGCCACGGGTGTACCAGTTGAGGGCGCCGAATTAATGGCAGAATTTGTTTCGTGCGCCAAACGCACACTAGCACGCATGCTTGTCATCATAATGAGTCTGGGTTTCGGTATTGTCAAGTGAGTGCACGCAAATATATGTATACATTCATGTTTATGTTATTTTCAAACATAAACCAATTTTGAACATTCGCGCAAATATGCCCAAAAATTACGTTGTTGTTCATCAAAACACTTGTGTTTAATTACCTAATCTCTTTAAGTTTATTTATTAATATATATTCATTTCCGTTTATAGACCTCGTTTGGGTCCAATGCTTCATCGCGTGGTTGGCGTTGGTGCGCTGTACTTTGTCTTGGCTTGCGTTGAAAGTTACTTGCGTGTGACTAGCACGAAAACCGATGAACAGTTGGTGGCCGCCATACCGTTGGCTGTGCTGGACACAGGCATCTGTTGGTGGATATTCACATCGCTGGTGCAGACCACCAGAACGTTGCGCTTAAGAAGGTGTGTGTGCGTGTAAATTAGCGCTTTGTAGTGTGTTAATTATCATAACTTATTTGTTATGCTTGTTTTTGTTTATTTTATCTTGCAGAAATATGGTGAAACTCTCCTTGTACAGACACTTCACAAACACACTGATATTTTCGGTGCTTGCATCAGTGATATTTATGTTATATGCACTGCATGTGCGCAAGTCACAGAACTGTACACCAGTGAGTGCATAATGATTAATAACAACAAAAACAAATTACATATATATTTTCTTACAATAGATTTGGCGCAATATTTGGTTCGATGCCGCTTTCTGGCATATACTGTTTTCGGTATTGTTGTTGGTTATTATGATTTTGTGGCGTCCCACAAATAATAATCAACGCTATGCATTTACACCGCTACTTGATGCGCCCGACGATGAGGACGATGATGGTAAGTATTATTATAGTTGTAATTTTATTTTAATTAAGTTTTCCAGTGAGATAAAGTGAGAAACTTTCGTTTTTTTTATAACATAAATAGAACTGATTTCGATCAGCCTATTATTGCTGTTTATTCTTTTTTATCTACATATATTTAATTTTTGTTTCTGCAGAGGAAGATCAATTCGTCGCCGATGCGTATGGTGTCAAAATGCGCAGTTCGCATGCAAATGGTGGCACTAAAACACCACCGAATGCACAGCGCGGCACAACGACCGAAGAGGATGATTTACGTTGGGTGGAAGAGAATATACCCTCATCAATGGCCGATCCCGCGTTGCCGGTTTTAGATTCGGATGAAGAAATCATAAATACGAGATTCGAAGTTTCGAAAATGCAATAAAGCTATACCATATAGTAAGAACGAAAAAAAAAACCAAAACATCTAAAACTATATATAAGTACTAACAACAACACATACACACACACACACCTAACAAGAGAACAGAAGAAAAATGTTGATTTGTGATTTTCAGTATAATTTGCTTGCTTATAAACATACATTAATATATATACATATATGCATATTTTATAACAGTTATCACATATGCATTGTAAATGCTACATTATTTTCTTGTTTAATGCTTATTATTGATTATATTTTATTTGCGCGAAAATAAAATGTTTGTTTGATTTAAGTGAAAGTTATAAACAGCTAAAATATAATACGTTTTATATATGCACAAATTAACTAATCTAAGTTTACATTAAGTTCTAAACTTAATAATAAGTTGCTAGCTTTGCTTTGTTACTATTATTATTATTCTTTTTTTTCATGGTTTTTTCGGTATTATTATAAAAATTGCTTTTTCACACATTTAAAGTATTTTGTATATGGTTTATTATTTGGTTTCTTATAGATAAGTAGTTTATTTTCAAGAAATGTGTGTTCCTCGAAAATTAGTAAAAAAAATTCAATTTATAAGAAAAACAATAATTTTAACTTGTACACAAATTATTTGACATAAACCAGAAAAATATATAAGCAACATGTAAAATAAATATGAAAACCACATTTTATACGTGTACTATTTAGATGTAAACGCTTATTAAATCATTAATAACAATTAATTTGTAAGTTGTAGATAACAGTAATGCGCTGCGGCACTACATTTGTTTCTAGTTAATAAGCACACAACAAAAAAGCTCTTATAAACATACACACAGTTACTCTATATGTATGTAGAAATAAACAATTTCTTGTAATTAACAATTCGAGGGCCATTATTAACCAAGCATACATATAAGTATTGTTGTATATAGTTAAGAGTTATGTAATTATTATATTTTGTTTGTTTAGTTTTTCAACAAATGCATATTTTAAATATTTTATGAAATATCTAATTAGTTTATTTAATGTGCTAGAAAATATTTATAAATATTTGCAATGGAAACAAAAAAAAAATAAATAAATAAAATAAAATTATTAAACTCGCCAACTAAAGTCAGCTTTCGTTTGAACTGACGTTCTATACAAAATGAAATTAAAAAGGCGTGCAATTTGTTTTCCTAATAAATAAAAAAATCCAAATAATGTATGTTTAACGCTACACACAAAATCACATATTTTTGCTATTAAAAAAAATATCCTTTTAATAAACTGTAGTCAAGCTTAATTATTTTATCAATAGAAAATAAATAATAAAAACAATACATATACACTCTCTACAAATAGTATCAAAACAAACTGTCATTTACCTTGGCACATGTCACTTACATTTATGTAGCGAATAACTGTTTTTAAGACGGCGTAGTAGAGTGAGTGGTTGCAGAGAAAGTCAAATATTGCAGAAAAAACGAACTTTATTCTTATTATTTATAATTCTATTTAAGTGAATTGTGAGGCCATATAAACATGTGATCCAAAAACAAATATAGAAAACAGCTGTTTCGGCGCAGTTCTAAATATTGGAAAGGGTTAAACAATAATTTTTTTTTAAGATTTATTAGATGTTGTTGTTGTGGCAGAAAATAATCCTGAAGTAATTTGAAGGAATACTGCAGGATAAATATGGATTGTTCCGGTTATGTGCACCAGACTGTCTTTGGAACGGAATAGCTTTGCTCAGGAAAGTGTAATCTTACGGAGTTCAAGCGAAACTACATTGATATTCCACACAAAATTATTTCGTAGGCAACAAAACCAATTTTTCCATCATTTATAAACATAGCACAATCATGATTTAGCTATTAACCACAAAACCCAGATTTGAACAGAGTAATTAGCTGAAGATCTTACAATGCATCACCCGTTGAGGAGTACAATAGTTCAAAGGTTATTATATAAAAAAACGATCAATCAATTCCACTTCCCAACGTTAAATATATTCCGTATCAATCGTACATTGAAATAACCGAAAATGAGTTGAAAAGTAGACACTTCACAGAAAAAGTGTCGAAAAAAGCGTATACCAACACAATTTTACACTCTTGGCTGAGACAGGTAAGTCTTTCACAAAAATGCCATTTTTTTCTTTTTTTTAAATTTTTTTGTTTGTTTTATTAGTGTCTAGTATAAAATTTTGCACATTTGTTTTGCGGTTTTAAATCAAATACAAATTAATACACTCAAAACTAGACATTTCAGCTGAGTTGTTGTTGGCTGAAGGTTTGTTTCGTTATAAATACAGAGCAGTGTAATAAAGTAAAGTATGTATGTATGTATATATGTATGCATGTGTAAGCACAATACGTAAACAGCAGTATATTTATAATAGTAGAAATTGTGTTAATTTTATTGCAGCTAATGCATAAACTTATAACTGTAAATACACAAATCAATCGTTTGATTTTTTTTTATATTAATATTTTTTCGTTTCGTTTTTTTATTTATGTATGCACGTAAATATACTTTTCTTATTTAAAATTATTGATAAATCGGCTGTTGTTCAAAGTTCTAAATACACACATACATGCAGTGTAACTTAAATATTACTAATTTTTTATATTTATTAACGTTGATGGAGAAAAAAAAAATTATTACAGTAATTGAGAGCAAAAAATAAAAATAATAATAAACAAACAAAATAGGCATTCACGTGGGAGGAAGGCGAGGGGGGGGGAGAGTACAAACAATTGACAAGAAGTGCTACCGCTAAGCTTTGTTCACTTTGTTCTTTTCTTTTTTGTTTCTGCAATTTAAATGACAATCAGACTGTGGCGCATTACATATGTATGTACATACTTTGTTTACTTTTATTGGGACATTATAAATTAAACGATCTCGCTTGGTAGTGATATTACATTATTTTTATACTCTCTAATAATTAATTACACATGTAGCTTGCTTACCAAACTTTACTCTCGATCACTTTGTGTTTAATATTTAGTTTCAATTTGTCTTCAAATTATTTCAACAACTTTAACAATTGCTACATTTAAATTGTTTTTACTAAAAAATCACCACTACTGAACAATAATGCAAATGCTTTAGTTTACGTGTTATTGGTATGTTTTGTCCATTATATTTCGATGCGGTAATTTATTATAAATATAATTTGTATAACAGTATGTGCATGCAAGTAGGCGCCACACTCAAAAATGTAATTTTAAAACTTTCAAGTGCGAGCGTAGTGCCGAGCTTCCAGCGAAAGTAGTCGCCACGTAAGTTAAGCGCTTACTGATGCACGCACGCATTATTACTGTTGATAAAATTTTCATTGTCTTATTAGGCATTCAAAACTTAGTTTGGATTATTTCTTTTTAAATGGAATTTGAATATAATTGCATAGGATTTGTGTTTTTTCGTTTCCTTTTTGTGTGTTACTATCATTGCTATAATTATTTTTTAATTAAAAGAATTGCATCTATATGGTTTTATGCAGATTGTGCCTGCTAAGCACACTTCATCTACACTAATTCAACGTTTATTCAATCCTTTCGCTTGCTATTACGCCATTATTTTCGTTTTCTTCTGCAACTTGAACTATATATATATGTAAATGCTGTATGTGTGTATATTGCAAACGTCAATGTCATACTCCCCCATTACACACATGCACCTCAGTTCGATTCTGGTTTTACATTACGTTTTAATATTGCCGCAGCCAAGTCCTGTTTCATGGCTACCTCCTGCCGTTGATCGGCTAACGGCTGTACGCTACGTAAGCCATTTATAATGTCTTTCGTTTTACCAAAATATATTTCATTAAGCGTATTGCGTATTTTGTTCTCCATTTCTTCGACCATTTTGCCAATGTTGACAATATGCGGCGAAGATTCACTGACATTCGCATCTTGTTCCGTTTGACGTGTCAATGAGCCGCCCAGGTTCATTGTGCCAGAACCTTGTTTGTTCGTTTGTAGCCATAACATAGCTGTGGATGTCAGTTTGTAGTGTGCCGTTCGCCCCGTAGGTTTTTCTTGTACTTCAACGACATGTATAGAATCCCAGCAGCCTCGTATCTTTTTATTGCCATCGCCGGCCTTTTTAATTAAAACTACCGCTGCGAATCCATGCTCCAGATCCCACAAATACACAGAAGATACGCCGCCTTCATAGTACATTTCGCGATATTGATCGAAGGCATAGTTAGCTTCTATTTCCAATTTACGTAAACGATCTGACGGCATTTGTCCGTCCTCTAGTGGCGGGTAGTAAGTGTTGGACCACGGCGATCGGTACGAATCACCATCCCGGTTGTAATCGCACAGCAGGTAATCTTTATTATGCTCCTTATCTTTTGCTATTTTAAGCGGTTGATCCACAGATGAGAGTAGATCCTCGCACAGTTCTGGCGCCAAATCAATCAAATCTATCAGATTCTTTTCGATTTGTTGTGGTGGCAGGCGACGCATCAAATCAAGTGCGCTGTCCATTTGTACGTCCGACTGAAAGAGGCAGAAGGTAATTAACAATGAGTCGAATGCCTATTACATTTTTACTATTTTCAAATAAAAATTTCACAAAGAAATTAGCAAATCGTGAAAGTGCTAAAATTCAATTAACAGTACTATATTCTGTTTTAGTGGGGTTAATGTAAAGTTAACAAGACGTAGTGCTACCGATTTTGTTATGAATAACAAAGCCGTAGTTTGAACAACAACAACAACAATAGCAGGTATGATTACCATATATGGGCATGGCTTTTATTTGTAGTACTATTGCGCCTGCCCACTGCTTAATACACGCATTGCACCGGCACACCTTCAAGACTTGTTTTAAAATATATCGTAAATTTATATCAAGGTTATGCACTTGATTAGGAGAATATTTCGCAATATCCAGTATAGATATTAAAGTATCAAAATGCATTACTCACCATTTTGGCTGCTCCGGTACTTCGTCGTTATCTCCCTTTGCTTCTGTTTCTTTTTCCGAGTTTTTGCCTCACTTTCAACTTGGCCCTATTGTGGCAATTCACCTACATATATTTTTATTACGTTCAGTTCAATTTCTTTTAGTAAACACTTGACCAAATTATATTGCAAAACAATTTGTGTGGAATATAAAAAATTTAGTTATTTTTAAACTAAATATTATAGGGATTTCGTGTGTATTAATACGTTTGATAGGCCTTGTTTTTTTTTCAAGTAGATGTGGGCGAATGAGCAATACCTTCTGACAGCTGTCAGTTGCTACGAAGTTGTGGGCGAAGAAAAACTGTCATAATAAAACAGGGTTGACTGGGAGAAAATAATAAAGGTAAATATAACTACAAGTTGTATATACCATTTTAAAAATTTAATTATGTATAGAAGCTGTTGTTGTATTTGTGTAATATTTAGATATAATAAGCGGTTATATAATATATAATTCATAAAAATCAATCTTTTACAACATAATTTATATTTGCGCAAATTTACAATCCTTCACTTTTAAGAGTTTCATATCTGCCGTACTACCCTGTCCGTTTGACGTGTCTTGGCATTTAACAAAATTTGCCAGTATTTTCCGATCGTTTGTCAAAAAACCGAATACTGGGAATCTGTCATCATCGGTCCGCTGGATCTTTTTTATTTTATTACTTCCCTGCTTTTGTACGTTGCGATAAAAAATTTCACCTTCGCTGCTGAAAAAATATTAAAGTGCCTTATTATTATAAAATATGTGAAATTCGCACATAAAAATTAGTGAAAATCGAAGATAAAGCAATAAAGTGTATGAATTATATAAAATCTAGTGCTAATAATTGTTATATTTAATAAAAAATCTGTGCGAAAAATGGGCGTTAATCAAATTGTGAAAAAATAAAGAAAAATAAAATATAAAAAGTAGAGAAGCGTAGAAGAAGATTACAGTAACAACTACAATCACAGCAACAATTCCAACAACAACAAAAATAAAAGCAACGACAGCAGCAACAGCAACAGTAGACAGCAGTAAACGTCAGCGCTAGCGACAGTCTTCGCAGTGTAGGCTCGCTTTGAAAGCGCACAAAGTGAAAGGCGATATTTTCTTTCTCCAAAGTGCAGCGTAGTGTAAAAAGGACACCTACATAAAAGGTATGTATATATTGCTGATCATCCTGTTAATTAGAAAGTGGTACAGGTTTAATAACGTGGAATGACTTGATATTTTGGGTTGACATCAGCTTTTAGACTTAAGTTACAGTTACTACTATATCTTTACAAGAATGCCTGAACTAATATTGGAATATATGTATGTAAAAAAATTTTCGGTGCTGCACTGATCTCAACCTACCACACTTTACATACATTTTGGTGCACAAAGCTTTCCCTGTAAATAAAACTCAATTAAAAGAGGCGTTGAAATTATTCAAGTAAGTCTGCTGTCTGCAGTCTTAATGCACATACATATATACATCAGCAATTGCACTGCATATATTATAACGATTCACAAACTCCAGTTGTGTGCGCTGTGCCACATGCAGCGCTTCGTCATCTTATTACTAACCACCCTACCCAGTACATAACTATATGTAGATGTACGTAACAATACCGTCCAAATACTAATTAGTATGAAATCTACGATATGTATAGTACGTTTGTAGGTATGCTTGTGTTCACCTCGATTTTTGCTAATTACGCGAGAGTTGCTCCATTCAAATCATTCAACCATTGTGTATTGTGCGCGCAACAGTTGTGCTTCTTTACATTACCGCCCGTACGCCGGAGTACCACAGGTAGTTATTTGTTTTTGCTTTTGCTTTATCTATTCGTTGTTGTTATTCGCTGCTGATGTTTTGTTTTTGTTTTCTTTTTTGTCTGCTTGGGTGAGTTACTGGTGGTGGCTCTGCTAACTGGTTAGCTGCAAAGATTTCAGACCGGTGAATTATTACTGGTTTATTACTCGCCATGTTGGTTTGGCTATTAGCTTCATATTTTCATTGTGAAATGTACAGATTCGGAACATTTGGAAATTATGTAGTTGCTTCACACTCATTTAACATACGTACATATTTATATGTATTTTATTTTTAATTTTTCGTTTATTGCGTGTTCTACTTTGTGCAAGTTTCATTTTAAGTTTTGTGATCGCATTAATACTTGGAGCGTGCGAAACGGTCACCTTAATCATCGTCGTTGTCATCATTCATCCTGTTCGCTGTGGTTGTGGTCAAGACTACCAACATCTATAACTTCCACTTTGATGTTGCCTATACGATTTTTATTATTATTGTTGTTGTTGTTTTTTTTTTAAGTTGAGTTGTCTTCAACAAGTTACCCGGATTTAAGCCGCTTTTCATACACGATTATTGGCGTCGACTGCCGCGAACGCAATGTTTGTTTTTGCTGTGTTTCATGTCTTGAGCATTGCCTCAGTTCATTTGCCCCTAAAGCAGCAAAAAAACACCCAAACCGCGGCAATAATCATAATAATTAAAGCTATTGTTTTGTTGTTGTTTTGACAAAGGCTTGAAATAAATAAAATAAATTCATAATTTATTTTTAATTTGCCTGCTCACTTGAGTTTGCAGATTTCTCGCCAACACCATCATTTCTTTACGATTGCTATATATTCGTGTGTTGTTTATTTGTGTATTGGGTGTGTTTTAATTTTAGCTTTAAGTTTAAAAATAGTAAAAAGCATTATTTTGCAATAATCTTTCAACCAAAATAAAAGCGATAAGACTTTTTTATTAGTTTAATCGTCGACCAAATTTGCATACGACCTTGTCCAATCATAAAAAATCGTATTGAAACGCAACAATGTCAGCGGCATATTAGCGACTTTTTCTTCTATTTTTAAACAAGTCGCGCTCAGCAATAGCTGCGAAATTTTTCTAATCCAAATTAGAATATAGTATGTGTTCAGTGTTTAAGATATACATACATACAGTGAGGTAGAAAGTTTTTATTTTTATGTCCTTTAGTTTTTAATTAATACTTTTTATAAATTCGGTAATAATATATTTTTAAATACAACTGATATATGTATGTAAAAATCTTTTGTGCTAGATTTTAAAATGTTAGTGATTCAGTGTTAACAAATTGTCACAAAATTGAAACATTTTTTTGTTTGACAAGATATCGTCACAAAATTTGGCATAGATTATTTTCGTAATCTCCAAAGTGTTAGGATCACTAATCGAAATCAAGTTCCTGAATTGCAAATCTTTTTATTTGACAACACAGCCTCACAAAATTGGTTACAGATTTTTTTAATTTTTCTATAATCTTCGAACAAATTGTTTACTTCGGACCATCAGCTGCCATACAAACTGTTGATCGCCCAGATCGCTCAGGTTCTTATAACTTTATGAAATTTACTATGTATTATTGCCCAAGGCAGCGGTATTCCAGCTTTTATTTACTGCTTAAACACTGTAATTAAATACAAGTAATGTTAGAACTACAAAAGTTTGACATACTATTACCATAAATACAACCAGCAACGCCTTTTTGTGCTTAATAATTATGCTTAGTATCTGTAAATACGCATGGTGTACTTTAGACGTGAGCAAATTTGAGGTGGGCAGCCACTAAAACAATTAGCCTGGAGTCAAGAGTTTTGTTTCACCATTACACACTGACTCAACTTCCTACACCGATTTAGTGAGCCTGTTGCTCTTATCAATTTATATCTTAACTCATATCTTATTTTCCATTTATGAATGTAGGTATGTGTGTGGTTGTATTCAGTTCATGAAAAGTCAATAGTTAGTGAATGTTTGTTTATAATTAATTTTAACTTTCAACTCGAAATACAATCATTTGTATGCATATACATATGTATATGTTAAAGTGCTTGTTTTCTATTACTTGAGCTCGTGCTGCTGCACTAGTATGAACGTAGATAACTTATCATATCTTGGTTTTGGATTCATTTTTTATTATTATTTTTATTATTTTTATTGTTTCAGTGCGTAGTACAAAAGGTGTAAAATACATATTTTTTTATATATACATATGTATGTATATACTTTAATAAAGAGCATACATGCACATATACTAACCCAGTTTGCTACTAACAAGTGCGATATAAAGGTTTGGTCGATTTAAATTAATGGCATGTACTTCTTAATATTCTTGCTTCGCTAATTGAGCTATCTTGAGTGTTATATATGTATTACTTATACCCTGAACAGATTTTTTTAAGTGTGGCACGTAGTTTGTTACACCCTTTTGGGTGTTTATATTTGATCGGCGTGAGCGCTCAGTCTAATTAGCCATGTCCGTCTGTCTGTTTACATGAGTTTTTGAGATATCGATTTGAAATTTTGCACATGCTCTTTTCTCGCCAAAAAGCTGCTTATTTCTCGGAACCGCCGTTATCATACAAACTGAATGATCGGATTCAAATGCTTGTATGTAAAACTTTTTCATTTGACGAGATATCTACACGAAATTTGACTTATGTTATGGTCCAAAGCAACTCTACAATCTCTGTAAAAATTGTTCAGATCGGACCACTATAGCACCTAGCTGTCATACAAACTGAACGATCCAAATAAAGTTCTTGTATGAAAAACTTGTTTATTTGACGAGGTATTTTCACGAAATTTTACATGGAGTTTTATCTAAGGCATTATATTAGATTAATCTGAGGCATCGGCACAATTTCCGAAGAAATTGTTCAGCTCGGTCCACTATAGCACATACATAGCTGTCATACAAACTGAACGATCAAAATCAAATTCATTTAATTTTTCTAACTGCTATGACTCCCATCTGCTTTGGAGTATCGGCCATTTAACCTAACCTAACTGTTATAATTATGCATCTAATTTTAAGTTTTTACGTTTGTTTGTGCTAATTTCTGTGAATGCTGCTATCCTCATTGCTGCTATCCTCACTGTTGCTATAATTTCTTACAAGTTTGTGAAAACATTTATTGTCTTATAAAAGTAAATAATAATTTAAAACAAACAAAAAAAAATACAAAAATTTAACAAAAAATAAAAAACTGTAAACATTTACACTCTTCAAATCATCAGTGTATTTTAAAAGTGACCCTTGTGACTTGAGAAAATGGTGTGATGGCGAAGATGGCATCTGGAGATCTCTCTTTAACGAGTACGAGTAGCCAAGAAGGTTAGTAACAATTGAATTCTGCAGTGTAAGACAAACAAAACAAAAATCACACTTTTAAAATTACCATTTCAATTTATTTCCGTCTGCAGAAGAAAGTCCCGAGTATGTCGGTTATGACCGCACGCTTCGTCCCACATTGAATTCTAGTGCCAACACAAATGCGGCCAATTTGGCCAACAATAATGGACAAAGCAGTGGTAACAGTAGTGGCGGTGGCAGCGGCGTTGTCAGCGGCAACACCACTGGCGCTGGCGGCAATGTAAACAACGCCAATGTTTCGAATGGCTCACAATACGAGGTGATCAAGTCATCGCCGTACAGTCCGGCTTTCATGGAAATAAGTCAGATGCGACATCAGCGTGCCGATCCGTTGTGCCGTTGTGAAGAGTTGCGCGATCAGGTCGGCTACTATCAGGAGCAATATGTGAACGCTATGGCGCAATTGGAGAGCAGTGAACGTAATAAATTTATCGATGTTATGGCGGAGAATGCGCGTCTCAAGCAACAGAATACAAAACTGGAGCGCCAGCTGATACGTTTAGAAAATGAGAATGGCAATAAGTCCGCTAATGCGGCGGCGAATGCGTACTATTATGGCGACGTGGCGGTCGGACGTGGCGCTGATAATGAAAAATTGCTGCAGCAAAGTGAAAAGTTGCTGGAGGAGTTGGATTTATGTAAAGAACACAACGTTGAATTGGTGAATGAACGCAAATTGATTATTGCCGAGCGTGAAAAGTATAAGAAGAGCTTCAACTCGACATTTGCCGAACTGGACAATGTGAAGAAGGAACGCAATTTCTATCGTGAATCACGTGAGCACTTCAATTTAATGCGTGACACAATGGAAAAGGAGATACAAAAGTTGAAGTCACTACTTTCCGAGGAGTCAAAGAAAGTGCTACTCATAACGGTGGAACGCAATCGCATCGATGAGGAGCTCAAACAGCTGCTTTCCGAGAAGGACAATGTATTGCATGAGCATCAGAAAATGTTCGACGACTTATCGGCAGCCAAAAAAGAAATTGAGAATTACAAGAAAAACGACCTAATATATCAAGCGGAAATCAATGAGTTGCACCAGGCCAATGCCGAATTGCAAAAGCGCGATTTACTCAAGTCCAACTCGTGGTCGAAGGAGTTTTCCGATAGCAAAGATGATTTCAAGGAGGTGGAAAAGTTGCGCAAAAGCCTCGAGAAGGCCAACTCGGAGGTGGAGCGCGCGCTGCAGGATGCCGAACAGGCGAAAGGCGTGCGCGATTGGGCCATTTCGCAGCGTGAGAAAATCGTGCAGGAGCGCGATTCGGTAAAGTCGCTCTGCGATAATTTGCGTAAAGAACGCGACAAGGCGATCTCTGATCTGCTCTCGGCCATACGTGATAGCGAGAAAATAAAAAAGCAAAAGGATGAAGCGCAAAAGAAAATCGACGTATTGAAGGAGCAAATTGAAAATCAGAATATTGATAGTACGTCGCGACGCAGCTTTCGCATGAGCACCTACGAGGCCGAAGATCTGCTCGACATTGAGTTGAACTATCATTCCGATAGCGATATTGGCATAATATTGGATGACAGCAACAATCGGCAATTGGTGTGTGGCGTCACCAATAGTTCGCCCGCTTTTGGCAAATTGAAAATGAATGATGTCATCTGTAAGGTGAATAATCTAGATTGTCAGACCATGACAAAGCGCATGGTGCTGGACGAAATACGTAGTAGCGCGCCCCGTTGTAAGTTGTTGGTGTCGCGTACGCGTCACAGCAAACGTCACTTTTACACCGTGCATTTGAATATGCAAAATAATATGAATCATGGTTTGAGTCTGGACACCGGCGTCTTCATTTCGAAAATCGAGTCAAACTCGTTAGCTGCCTACGAGCCCGAATTGGATGTGGGCGATCGTGTGCTAAGCATTAATAACAAATCAATGGAAGGCATACACTCTGTCGACGATGTGATGGGTTTGCTGAACGATGAACGCAATGATGCGATTACCATTTTCGCCTTGAAGAATGTGCAGGATATTGGTTATAGCGATGGACAGCGACGCATGACCACCTCGTCGGCACAAACCGATTCCATTGATTCGATGCATCGCATGACGAGCGCCAAGCATCCTTCGAAATTTTCAGAAATGTTAAGCATCTTCAAGAAGATACACATTCCGAAGCCAGGCACAGATGTCGATCACTTCACGCAAGAGCATGATGCGCTGGCCGAATTGGATTCGGTGTTAAGTGAAAATTCGTCGGAGAAACCACGTCGCGGTAAACGCAGCAAAAAGGAAAAGGAAGCGGCTGCCAAGAGTATGGGTACTTGGCCACGTGCCAATATACTCAATGCCACACATGAGAATCCCACAGGCACCATAGTGCAGCAACGCGAGAAAAAGCGACCGCCACTTGCTCTCTTCACAGCCGGTCCAATAAATGTCGACAAAGAGGATGAGCGTGAGACCTCCGATGAGCAGCCGCCACCGCTGCCGCCGCAAGCTAAACCGCAAGCGCATATGCGCAACGGTATAACAGGTGCCGGGCAAGCCATCAAAACCAATCCGCATCGCAATTCCAATCCCATACCCGCGTCGGCGCTCTTCAGCCCCACACCCGGTACAACAGCGATGCCGAATGTGAATGGCGGCAATATCAATAGCAATAATGTTTATGCCAACTACAGACACTCCGTGTATGCGGAACCACACATAGACAACGTTGGCATGTTGGGCGAGCAGACTAAGCTACTAAAACGACCGGCGCCCATATTGGGTGCGAATATGCGTGTGAAAATGCCGCCCGTGCCGGACAAGTATGGCAATCAGCGTGCGCACAACTATCAAAATCGCTACTCGCTCAACATAACGCCGACGGAGTTCTACAAGACTAGCGGACAACAGGCGCAGCAACAGGTCATACATAGCGGCACCGGTGCGGAGTTTCTGCCACGCAAACCGCACATTTTCGATATACTGAACAGCGGCAATACGGGTATGGGCGGTGTTGGTATGCCTACAAGCGTTAGTTCGAGCAAATCACAGCCACATCCGGCGCTCTTCACACCACTGAATCTCCATCCGCCGAGTTTTGGCCGTAGCGCCTCCACAACACAGCAGAATTCATTGGACATGATCTCGATTAAGTCGCAAAACTCCATCGATTCCATATTGTCGGCGAAGAGTCCGCCAAACAGTGAATGCGCGACGATCAATCACTATCAGAAGCGTGGCATACCAATGCCACAAGCAGCAGCTAACAAGAATGTTTCCAAGTATCCAAGTGACAGCGAGAGTATTGCCTCGGGCATTATGAGCGCCAGCGTTGGCGGTGGCGGCATGAACGTTGGCGTTGGTGCTAGTGGCGGTATCGGCGTCAACAGCGTACTTTTCCACTCGAATAACATGTCCGCCCCGATGCACAAT
This sequence comes from Bactrocera latifrons, assembly GCF_001853355.1. Lineage (NCBI taxonomy): Eukaryota > Metazoa > Arthropoda > Insecta > Diptera > Tephritidae > Bactrocera > Bactrocera latifrons. Next base: position 164,550 of record NW_017535374.1, read on the forward strand.
CGCCACTCGCAGCTCTTTCCAACCTTCACGCAAAATTCCATAAATGCAATGCGTCAAATACGCCACTCTAGTCCGCTAACATTGCCCTCCTCACCGCCACTACACACGCATCCGCACACTCACGGACCGCACTCGCACACGTCGACGCAGCAGTCTCAACACGGCGGCGTGGATACGGTAGCTAGTAGCGCGATTGGCATACCCACCAGCTCGGTGGACAAATTCGATATGGACTTTATGACGCCCGGTTTGCCTATGCATACGCAATACGTGCAAGATTACCCGCTTTCCACGCACTATCATCATCCACATAGCAGCGGCGGTATGGCCGGTGGCGGTGCTGGCGGCATCATCTATGAAGGTGGCACATTTCCACGCAAAAAGGATCATCAACGCTTGCGCATACCATCCAATCCGAGTGTGGCGAGTAAGAATAGTGCTGGCGTTAAGAACAGTTCCGGTTCGATTGATCATCACTATTGTGGCGTGAGCATGTCCGGTCCGCCACCATCGATGCTAATGCATCACTCGGCGATTGCTGCGGTCGCTGCGAATGGTGGTGGTAGCGGACGCGGCTCGCCGATGCCGCAAGTGCATGTCGAAGTGTTGAGCCATGGCGGTAGTAAGCGTAATTCGAATGCGCCGTCGGATTTTTTATGCCCTGGAGACCTTAGAAGAGTCACGATCGAGAAGAGCGACAAATCGCTCGGCATTACCATACAATGCAATAACAATGGTGGCGGCATCTTTGTATCGACTGTAGCCGATAAGAGCATAGCCACACGTGCTGGTCTTCAGGTGGGCGATCAACTCTTAGAAGTTTGCGGCATAAATATGCGATCGGCTACAAATGACATTGCGGCGAATGTGTTACGTCAATGTGGCAATTCGATAACCATGCTGGTGCAGTACAATCCGGAAAGTGAGTAAACAAATGCATTGAGTACAAGCAAATATTATATTTCTATGTGTGGGCATTGAGCATTTGCAGGGAGACTTTTATTTTACTATTTCTTTTGCGATTCTTTCTATTTAAAGTCTTATATTTGTCATGTATGCGACCTCAAACTAATTTTTAGAAATTTCGGTAGCCTAACCTCAAACTTCCTACTACGATCATGGCTAGTTTTTGGTACTGTGCGATATCATTTCTTATTTTCTTTAAACATTTAAAATTTTGGATCTTATTTATCAAGCCTTAAGTGATCCCTATGGATCTGTAATGTTGCAAAGATATTTCGAGAAATTTTGGTACTTAACTTCATGGCTAGTTTTTGGTAATGTATGATACTATTTTTTATTTCCTTTAAATTTTTTAATTTTTGGCCTTTTATCGACATGCTTCCGAACTATTACGATCTTCGCGTACTTCGGCTCACCTTGCCGATCATTGTTATTATCTTTACCGTTGTGTTCAAATCAATGCCAATCATTGTTATTATTTTTAACGTTATAAACAAATTGGCCCGATATTATTTTTACCGTTATACATAAATAAATCGATCCCGATTGTTATTTCTTTTTTAACGTTATGATTAAAATTTCTCGTTGTTCAAAAATCCTGTTTATGAAATATATAACTGTATCTCAAAATTTTGATTTTGCTGCTTCATTAAAATCATCGGAAGAGTTTTTCAAAATTTTGATTTTTGTGTTTTCGAAATTTAATAAGTATTTGAAAAAATTAACTTTTTTTAAAAGCGGTTTGTGAAAGCAAGTGTTCCCAATTTTTCACTTTCAATATTTATGTGTTCGTGCCACACTTTTTTTTCGGAAATACCAATATGCCACATATTTTGTTTAACACTTTTTGCGTTCAAGAATTTCACTCTGGCGAATACGACGGCACAAATAATCTCGAGACTGAATCTCCAGTTAATCACTCTGGCTCGCCCACACCTCGCAATTCACCACGACCACCGGTGCGCACCATGATGTCCTCACTACCACCACTACCAATCTCGGCACCCAACAGCAATCCCTTGGCCCAACAGACGAACATAATGCCACAATCGAGTTCATTGATCTCAACACAATCGATCAAGGATCAGAGTTTTGCCGATAGCTTGGAAAACCAATCGGACATGAGCAGCAGTCAGGATTTGCCCTCGTCAGCGGCTACCACAACCACAACAGCCTCAACCACATCGACCGTGTACGAGGAGGAGGCGCGCTATGTCACCCTATGCATGGATAAATCGAAGAATTTGGGCATCAAGCTATTCGGGGGCAACAAGGTGGGCATTTTCGTGCATGACGTACACCCCGGTTCACCGTCCGATATCGCTGGCATACGTAAAGGTGATCAGATATTGGAATACAATGGCGTGGACTTGCGTTGCGTAACGGCAGAGCAGGCGGCCAATGAGATATCGAAGTTGACGGACACTGTCACCTTGTTGGTGCAGAATAAATTGAAAAGTGAGTGTTTTAAGCGCACATAAATTATGTTTTAACTCATTGCAATAAATTTTCGAGCAGAATTGAAGCAAATTAAAGACAAGACGGGTGATTCTTTTTATATACGCGTCGGTTTCGATCGTACCGGCGAGCTGAATGATGGCGACTTGCGTTTCGTCAAGGATGAGGTGCTCTATGTGGATAATACGGTCTTCAATGGCACATTCGGTCTGTGGCGTGCTTGGAAATTGGATGCAAAAGGCCATCGCAAGGAGTGCGGCATTATACCGAGCCAAATGAAGTATGTTCATCGTTGCTTATAATAGCAAAATATGTTGATTTTTTTTTATATTTTCATTTAACAAATGCCACGTGCTTGCTTTTAGAGTGGAGGAAGAGCTGCGCGCCGGCGAAGTGGTCGACTGTGAGGGCGGCACAGCACGGCGTGGCAGCACATCAGCGCGTCGTTCGTTTTTTCGTCGAAAAAAGCACCAGCGTAGCTCATCGCGTGACTCCACCGAAATTGCCAGTTTCAGCAACACTCAGCTAAGCTTCTTCCCCGACTCGGGCATATTGAATGATGACGGTGGCATATTGAGCTATCAGCGCGTGGAACGGTTGGATTGTGAGTAGCGCGGTTTATTAATTAGCATTACAAGTGCTAAAAAATTTTTTTAACTGATTTTTTGTCATTTATATTATGCTGCAGCACCCGTACGTCGGCCGGTGCTTATAATCGGTCCGCTATCGGAGCGTGTTATGGAACGTTTGACTATTGATTTTTCGAATTTATTCAAAATGTGCGAAGTGACCACAATGGATTGCTCACAGAATGCCATGGAAGAGGGCTTACAGGAAAATATTTTCGTTGACTATCGCCGTCGTGGCAATAAATTCGAGTGCACCACGGTGGAGAATATAAATAATGCATGCAAGAATGTGAGTAGCATTGCTTTTCAATTGCAAAACTGTGGAAAAAGTTGTTGTGCTGCTTTGGTTGTAACAAAGTAAAAGATATGGACACGGTTTTAGGCAGAAAAGCAGAATTTTACTTGGAAATTCACCAATCCTTTATATTTACCTCAAACTCAAATATTGTCGATGTCAAACGGGTTCAGTTGTTTCATTCATAGATACCCTTTAAACCAGTAAACAACCAGTCTAAATTCACCATTAATACTCAGTCTTAGACACTTTTCATGCATTATAGTAACCTAACCTCAAAAGTCATCAATCAAAGCTTAGACCTGTTCTGCAAGAAATTTTTAATTCTTTTTTGCAACAAAAACAACAATAACACACAGTTCACCTTTTGTCTTAACCGAATTGCGCAATTGATTTAATTTTTCCCGCCCCGTAAAGGATCGTCGTCACTGCATTCTAGACATATCCCCCTCGGCTGTTGAACGTCTTCAGCGCTTACAAATCTATCCGATAGTTTTGCTCTTACGTTTCAAATCCGCAAAACAAATACGTGAAATACGTGACTTTGGCATTGATAAAATATCGGCCAAGGCCGCCAAGGAAATGTACGAACGCGCATTAAAACTCGAAGCAGACTACAAGCAGTACATATCAGGTGAGTGTTTGACATTTTTTTGTCATGCCTATAAATATTAATATTTGTTATGTTCTCTTTTAGCTGTAATACCGGGCGTTAGCATTAAACATATGTGTACACAAATCAAGGATGCCGTGGACAAGGAATTGGATAAATTGCTGTGGGTGCCTGTAAGCGGCTAATCATTGTTGCCGGCTTCGAATTTTAATAAATATGCACTTTATATGGCATTTAGGTGTATGTGTATAGTGCAATACGCACATTATGATTATTTAAATAATTTCAGTTGATAATATTTTTTTTTTTCGCAATTAGTGAGACAATACATTTTTGTCGATTTTATGCTTACCTTTGTTGACTTACACACATTTTGTTTTTCTGTTTGTTGAGATTAAACTGCGCTTCTTGATGAAAATTCTACTCTTTTCCGCTTAATTTTTATTTAATTTATTTTTTTAATTAAGTTAATTTTTTTCTTATTTTTTGTTTTATATTTTTT
>NW_017535374.1:169372-171132 GCF_001853355.1 Bactrocera latifrons
ATACAAGAATGTAGTTTAAAAAAATTTAGTTCTTTTATAATTTTTAAACACTTTTTTCAAAACTTTTTATTGATATTAAAATTTCTTGTTAATTATCTAATAAAATAATTTAAAAAAAATCTATTGAACTACTCAAGAAGTTTTAGTTTTAAGTAAATGTTTTGACATGCTAAACTTGCTTACTATAAGCTTAAGAAATATTAAATAAAAAATACGAAGTAATAATTTTTATTGAAACAATAAAAAACTTTGCGAAACATGTGGCCTTAAAAAGTTAAAACAAAAATTACTAAGAACAATTATTCTAAGCGCATAGCTAAGACAATTTTATTATATCTTTTACATGCGTAAAAAAGATATAACATACATAAACATATTTTTATAAAAAGTATACCACAATAAAATATATATACTGTATTGAAATATGCTAAAATATTACTGTACTAATTATGAAATGCACTTTAAAATGTATTAAATACAATAACAAAAAAAAAAAACTTAGGCAACTAGCTTACATGTACATATTATATCAATACATAAGTATTTGCGTATTTGTAATATATATATATATTTATATAGTTGTTGTAATTTACAAATGCGAAAACTATGTCGAATGTGTTTTAACGGTAAACGAATTGATGTAGATTTTTTTGATGCGCATGAAAGAGACAATGAATTTATATACATACATACATATTTTACAAATGCATTACAATAAATGGAACTTTTTGCAATAAATACAATTGAAAAAAACTTTTTTATAAACTATTTTTTATAATTTTTTTCTATACATTTTTTTAAATGAGCTCAGACTCAAAGGACTACAAACCAAAGATGTGTATAAGAGACAGCTCATAGCGCGCTTAAAACGCAAAGTATTTCGTCTCTTATTATTTTTCGCCACATTTTTTTCTTTGTATTCTTAAGCCGTATTATTATTTTATTTTATTAAATTTTTTCTGAAATATTTTCCATTTATTTCTGTGAGTCTATTTATATTGAAATTTTTAAGTATGTGAAGCAACAAATAAACAAATTAAAAACATTTAGTTACTAAGCACAATATTCGAAATTGTAAAATATCAACATACTTTTCGGTATGTCCCTAGTTGAGTAAGCTACGAAAATGTTAGTTTTAAATTGTTATATGTTACTACAATTTGTTGTACTAAGTGGAGTAGAGCTTTGTGCAGGCCAAGCCTGTTACGAATGTTTAAATTATTGTTTTCAAATCGCTTTTTCTTTTTGCGCTTCAAATTATGCTAATTTTACAGGGTTACAGGGTAATACAATATTATAATGCAGTTTTTTTTTATAAACATATACTTTTATTTACTTATAAACATGCATTACATATTCATTTATACATATCGTATGTAATATAAAAAGGTGAAGATATTATATATACTATATACATACATATATATGTAATACCTATGAAAAGATATTGGTATTTACTACATGATAATAATTATGTATGTATATGCGATAAATGTTTTTTTCTAGTTTTAACTTTATATTTCAATTTTACAGTTTTATTAAAATTTAATCGAAAAATTATATATTTAGTTTACTAAATTGTAAATGTATTATAAACACAATTATATGCATATATTTATTATTATTTACAAACATGTTAATATAACCAAAATTATAAACAGAAATTACGTTAAAATTGAAATTAAAAAAAAATATTTCACTAGCCTTATAAATGAAACATTTTTATTTGAGACTTGAAATTTGCACAAAAACTGGTATTT